>NW_006922019.1:2230205-2236140 GCF_000298275.1 Orycteropus afer afer
TTCGTACATTCCATGTTCCGATGATTAATGGATGTCTGCAGCTGTTTCTCTTCAATTTGAGTGGTGCCACATCAGCAAATGGAGGTCTCAAAAGCTTTACCTTATCCATAGGAGTAAGGCTGGGTTTACTCAGATGATGCAGCTCTTTCCCAGTCCTATTTTGAGAGAGCCTTATAACCTAACGGGACTATTCATAAAGTTGTGTGGTAACGTATCAGACAGTGTGTCTTTGCTATTCATAAGGTTTTCCTTGTCCAATTCTTTGAGAAGTGGACGGCCTCCTCCTTCTTCCTAGTCTGTCTCAGTCTGTAAGCTGGGCTGATACCTGTGTACCATGTGCATCCCGCTGGGTTAGAAACACCAGTGGCTCAGCCTCAAAACTTACATCAACAAGTCACCACGGTAGTACAAACCGACAGACAAGTTTGCCTCCCTGTTGGAAACCTCTTGTCCCAAGTAGGGAGCTTGAATTTTCATCTCATGAGGTGCTGACAAGACCTGCCTGCCCCTGTGGTATCAGTGGAGGCTTTTGGGGAGCTGGAACTCTCAAACATGCTCATCAGTAAAAAGGATCCTTCCACCTTTGGGTGTCAATCTGGACTTTTACTCTTACCTGGAGGTAACAAGGTAGTGTACCCCACTCACCATTTTCCTTACAAGAGTGGTACCAGAAAAAGCTAACTAAAACAGAAGATTTAAATATAGTCCAGTGTCTCATAAGATAATATCCAAGACATGTACATTTCAATCAAAAATCACTTAAAATAACAAGAATCAGGAAGATCTTAAATGGAATGAAGAAAAGATAATTCGATAGATGTCCATGCCAAGATGACAGAGATGTTAGAATTACCTCACAAAGATTTTAAAGTAGCCATCATAAGAATGCTTCAGTCAGTAAATATGAATGCCCTCGAAATGAATAAAAAGCTAGAAAGTCTTGATAAAGAAATAGAAGATATAAAGAAAAATCAAATGGAAATTTTTCAATGGAAAATATAATAACTGAAATAAAAACTCAGTGGACAAATTCAACAGCAGAATAAAACTAAAGAGAGAACAATAGAAATTACCTATTTGAAAAACAGAAGGTTAAAAAAAAAAAACACAACAGAGTCTCAGGGATCTTTTACAGAAAAGATTTAGCAGTCATGTCACCAGAGTCCTAGAAGACAAAGACAAAGAGGATGGAGCTGAAAAGGAACTTTGGAGAAATAATGGTTAAAAACTTTCCAAATTTGGTAAGAGACATAAACCTACAGATTTAAGAAGCTGAGCAAACCTGAACAAGATAAACCCAAAGAAATCTATACCAAGACATTATAATTAAAATTTTAAAAACTTAAAAGACAAAGAAAAATCTTGAAAGTAGCTAGAGGAAAACAAAATCTTACGTATAGGGGAAAAGCAATTAGAATTACAGCAATTTCTCTTCAGAAACCATGGAGATTAGAAGAAATTGGTATAACATTTTTCAGACGCTGAAAGAAAAGGACTGTCAACCCAGAATCCCATCGTCAGCAAAAATGTACATAAGGAATGAAGGGGACATAAAGACATTCTCAGATTAAAGACTTTTATAGGATCTGTATGCTAAAAATTATAACATACTACACAAAACATTATTCTACATCCTACTTTGGTGAGTAGCAACTGAGGTCTTAAAAGCTTAAAAGCTGATGAAAGAAATCAAAGGAGATATAAATAAATAGAGAGATACAGTGTTCAAATATTGGAAGACTCAAAATAGTAAAGATGTCAATCTCCTTAAAGTGATGCACAGATTTAATACCGTTTCTATCAAAATATCAGCAAGATTATTTTGTAGATATTGACAAGATTATTTAAAAATGTGTATAGAAAAGCAAGAGAACTAAAACAGTTAAAACAATTTTGAAAATGTATTAAAAAAAAATGGGAGGAATCAGTCTACCTAATTTCAGGACAGTCTACATAGCTACAATACTCAAGGCTGTATGGTATTGGTCAAGAACCAATATATATATATATATATGGCAGTTTCTTAAAAGACTAAATATGCAACTACTATGTTACTCAGTTCGATGGCAAATAACAACAACAACAATATTACTCAGTCATTACACTCCTGTGCATTTATCCTAGAGAAATTAAGACTTCAGTTCACACAATAACCTATACACAAATGTCCACAGCAGCTTTATTTGTACAAGCGACTCAGATGTCCTTCAGTGGTGAATGGTTAAATAAACTGTGGTACATGCATACTGTGGCATCCTACTCAGAAAGAAAAAGGAATTAACTATTGATACAGGCAATAATCTGGATGAATCTGCAGAAAATTATGCTGAGTAAAAAAGCCAGTCCCAAAAGTCACCTACTGTATAATTCCATTTATATAATATTTTTTAAATGACAAAATTATAGAAATGGGGAAAGATAAGTAGTTGCAGAGATTAAGGAGGGGGCAGAAGGTAGGAGGAAAGTTATAAAAGAGCAACATGAAGATCCTTGTGGTAATGGAAACACTTCGTATCAATGTCAATATCCTGGTGGTGATATTGTACTTTTGCTTTCAAGGAGACTAGGTAAAGAGTACATGGGATATCTCTATCATTTCTTTCAACTTCTTAAACTTTGATATACACATAAGTTTTCTGGGCATCTTGTTAGAGTGGTTCAGAAGGTCTGAGGTAGAGCCTGAAATTTTGCACTTTTAACAAGCTCACAAGAGAGGCCAATGCTGCTGGCCCACAAACCTCAAGGGTCTCTAGACAGTGGCTGCAACTAGGTTGGGTTCCTAAGAATCACTAGGGAAAACTTAAAAATATACAGTACACTAGGCTCTAGCTGTGGATATTCTGTTGCCACAGGCCTGGGCTAGGGCCTAGGACTCTATTTTTATAATACCCCTGGTGCTCAGCCAGGTTTAGGAACCACAAATAAGGTGCTTTTTGCTCCCAGATTATTCTATTTCTCCTGTGAACCATCTCACCTTGACCCCAAGTGCCAATAACTGAATGCCACTTCTTGTCCTCATGCTTAGTACCTTCATCATCCAAACACTGTGGTCAAGTCTCTAGACTATACTCCTTTTCATCTGCCACTAGACCTTCCTGTGGCTGATCAGCCTACCCATTGAGGCTACTCCTTGTGTGAGTCCCACTAGGATGTGCTTTGGTGTCTCCTGATCATTGCAGGCCCTCCAGGTATAGCCATTTATTCTTTTCTTTTTTATTGTGATTTGGGTGAAAATTTACAGAGCAAATTCACTTTCCATACAGCAGTTCACATATACTTTGTCTCATGACATTGACCACAATTCACCACAATGCAACAACTCCCCTCCCACTTCCTCCCAACAGTCACCTCTTCCCAGTGTCCATCCCTCCATGCACTCCTGCCCCCTGAGCTGTCTCCCTGTGCATAAGCAGCCCTTCTTTCTCCCATGATTGTTCTCTCCAAGGAGTGTATTTACCTCAGGTAAATGTTCAATTCCTATGCCTGTCTTCCTTGGCTGGAAGCCACAGTGTGGGATCAATTCTAGATCTGAAGGGCAGTTAGGGGCCATAGTCTCAGTGGTTCCACCAGGCTCTATCAGACCAGCAAATCTGACCCACCCTTTTTTTTTTCCCAAATGCTTTTGAGTTTTGTTCTACATTGTTCTCCCTCTCTATCCAGGACCTCCTACTTAAATTCCCCTCTGAGTGGTTGACAGTGGTAGCTGGACACTATCTAGTTCTTCTGATCCCATATTCATATAGGCTGAGGATCGCAGGGTGTCCCAGTCTCTAGAACTAATTCTTTCCATGAATCTTTGGTTTCCTTCATTCTTTGCGCTGGATGAGGAGAGACCCATTGTTGCATCTAGATGGCTGCTTGCAAGCTGTTAAGATCCCAGTAGCTACTCGCCAAAGTAGGAGGTGGAACAATGTTTTGTGTAGTATATTATACCAATTGAGTTTGATGTCCTCTGTGACTATGGTCCCAAGCCCACAGGTTCAACTACTTGCTCCCTCTGAGTAGCTGGCTGTCACCAAGAAGTGACTACAATCTTGTCCCTTGTCAGCTCAGCTCTCTATACACCTGGGAATTCAGATCACACAAATACACTTACAGGACCATTGTCTGCCAACCCTATACATGGTCTTGGATACACTCCCTACTTCATAGACATACCTAATAGCTCAGCTTGTCCACCCATCTATCCACCCATATACCCATGTTTACCTTCAATGACAATGCAGTACTCTATGTTCAAAAGGGTTGATCACTCACATTTGGTACACTGTCCTTCTTTTCACCCAAATCAATACTTATCTCTACCTATCTAACAGTGTTCCCTCTCCTCCCCTCCCACCCCTGGTAACCAACAAAGAAAATTTCCTTCTATAGATGAACCTTTCCTTGATTTTTACAATAACGGACTAATACAATATTTGTCCTTTTGTGATTGACTTATTTCACTCAGCATAATGTCCTTCAAGTTCATCCAAGTTATGTGGTGTTTTGCAGGTTCTAGGTAATTCTTTAGGGTTGCATACTATTCCATTGTGTGTATGTACCAGTGTTTGGTTATCCATTCCTCAGTTGATGGACACCTAGGTTGTTTCCATCTTTTGGCTATTGTAAATAGTGCTGCGATGAACATGGGTGTGCATATGTCTGTTCTTATCATGGCTCTCACTTCTTTAGGATATAGACCTAGTAATGGAATGGCTGGGTCATATGGTATTTCTAGTTCCAAGTTTTTAAGGAGTCGCCATACTGCTTTCCACAATGGTTGTACCATTTTATAGTCCCACTAGCAGTGTATGAGAGCCTCAATCACTCCACATCCTCTCCAGCATTTGTTATTTTGTGTCTCATTGAACTTTGCTATTAGTGCTGGAGCAAGATGGTATCTCGTTGTTTTGATTTGCATCTCTCTAGTGGCTAATGATTGTGAGCATTTTTTCATGTTTGTTGGCTGCCTGAATATCCTCCTTGTGAAGTGTCTGTTCATGTCTTCTGCCCATTTTTTAAAAATTAGATTGTTTGTCTTTTTGTTATTGAGGTGTTGGAGTGTTCTATAAATTCTAGAGATAAGTCCCTTGTCAGATATGTCAGTGCCAAATATTTTTTTCCAATCTGTAGGTTCTCTTTGGACTCTTTTGGAGAAGTCTTTGGAAGCACATAAAAATTTAATTTTTAGAAGGTCCAATTCATCTAGTTTCTCTTCTGCTGTTTGTGTATTTTGAGTTATGCTTGATAGCCTATTTATGCCATATATTAGGGACCCTAAATTTGTCCCTAGTTTTTCCTTGAGGAACTCTATAGTTTTAGGTTTCATATTTAAGTCTTTGATCCATCCGGAGTTCGTTTTTGTGTATGGTGTGAGGTATAGATCTTGTTTCATTTTTCTGCAAATGGATATCCAGTTTTGCCAGCACCATTTATTAAATAAACATTCTCTTCCCCATTTAATGGATTTTCGGCCTTTGTCAAAGATCAGCTGACTATAGGTCGATGGATCTATTTCTGGGTTCTCAATTCTATTCCATTGGTCTATGTGTTTGTCAATTATACCAATACCAGGCAATTTTGACTACTGTGGCTGTATAGTAGGTTTTGAGATCCAGCAGTGTGAGACCTCCTACTTTGTTGTTCTTCAATACTGCCTTGCTTATCCGAGGTCTCTTTCCTTTCCATATAAAGTTAGTGATTGGTTTTTCTGTATCCTTAAAAAATGTTGATGGTGTCTGGATTGAGATTGCATTGAATGTATAGATTGCTTTGGGTAAAACTGACATTTTCACAATGTTCAATCTTTCTATCCATGAGCATGGGATATTCTTCCATTTATGTAGATCTCTTATGGTTTCTTAAATTAGTTTTTTACACTTTTCTTTGTACAGGTGTTTCGTGTCTCTGGTAAGATTTATTCCCAAGTATTTTATTTTTTTGGTAGCTATTG
>NW_006922019.1:2236240-2236634 GCF_000298275.1 Orycteropus afer afer
AGTGTAGCAAGGCAGAAAACTTTTAGACAATAACTGCTGTACTCCAGGCAAGCATTATAGAAAACACAGTAGTCCCCCTTGCATTCATGGCAGCAAAGGCTGAATGGGGAGCAAAGACTTCCACCCATTCCAGGCTATAACGAGGTGATCTAATACACTACATGGGATAGTGTCCTTAGAGTTCCATGTTGTTTTCGTTAGGTGCCGTCAAGTCGTTTCTGACTCATAGCGACCCCATGAACAGTAGAACGAAATACTGCCCGATCCCGCGTCAGCTCCACAATCCCTGCTATACTTGAGCCCATCATCGCAGCCACTGTGTCAATCCATCTTGTTGAAGGCCTCCCCATCTTTCGTCGACCCTCCACCCTAGCAAGCATGACATCCTTCTCCA
>NW_006922019.1:2237790-2242460 GCF_000298275.1 Orycteropus afer afer
GCCCTGGCTAGGACTTCCAGTACAATGTTGAATAGAAGTGGTGATAGAGGGCATCCTTGTCTGGTTCCTATTCTCAAGAGGAATGGTTTCAGTCTCTCTCCATTGAGTACAATGTTGGTTGTTGGTTTTGCATAGATGCCCTTTATTATGTTGAGGAATGTCCCTTCTATTCCTATTTTGCTGAGAGTTTTGAACAAGAATCGGTGTTGGATTTTATCAAATGACTTTTCTGCATCAATTGATATGATCATGTGGTTCTTCTCCCTTGTTTTATTTATGTGGTGGATGACATTGTTTTTCTAATGTTGAACCATCCTGCATACCTGATATGAACCCCACTTGGTCATAATGAATTATTTTCTTGATATGTTGTTGGAATCTATTGGCCAGGAGTCTGTTGAAGATATTTGCATCTATATTCATGAGGGAATATATTCATGTCTGTAGTTTTCCTTTTGAGTGATGTCTTTGCCTGGTTTTGGTCTCAAGGTTATGCTTCCTTCATAAAATGAGCTAGCCATCTATTCTTGTGCACCCTCTGATGCTGTCTCAGACCAGGCTAAGACATCTCTCACTCGGGCTACTGTGATAGCTCCTAACAACCTGGCCTGCTTCCAGTCTCTCCTCCTCCAGTCCTTGCTCAAGTCATCATGCAAATGGTCTTTCCAAATCCATGTTTCCCTCCTTCAGGTATTTATTTGCCCTTTATAGGAGATCTATGTGTCCTTTACAATGTCTCCACCACTCATCTGTCAGTTTGTCATATGGTGGCAGCTTGCATGTTGCTGTGAGGCCGGAGGCTATGCCACCAGTATTTCAATTACAAGCAGTATCAACTATGGTAGACAAATTTCAGTCGAGCTTCCAGACTAAGTCAGACTGGGAAGAAGGACAGGGCCATCCACTTCTGAAAACATTGGCCACTGAAATCCTTATAAATAGCAGTGAAACTCTGTCTGATATATTACTGGAAAACTTTATGAATAGCAGTGAAACATGGTCTGATATAGTTCCAGAAAATGAACCTCTCAGGTTGGATGACACTCAAAATACAACCAAAGAAGAGCTACCTCCTCAAAGTAGAGTTGACCTTAGTGACATGGATAGAGTAAAGCTTTTGGGACCTTCAATTGCCTCATATGCACGTGAAAGCTGGACAATGAATAAGGAAGACTAAAGAAGAATTGATGCCTTTGAATTGTGGTGTGGGTGAAGAACAGTGAAAATACCATTGACTGCCAGAAGAATGAACAAATATGTCCTGGAAGAAGTACAGTTAGAATGTTCCTTAGAAGTGAGAATGCCCAAACATCATCCCTCATACTTTGGTCATGTTGTCAGAAGGGACCATTCCCTGAAGAAGGATATCATGCTTGATAAAGTAGAGGGTCAGTGAAACAGGGAAAGACCCTCAACGAGATGGACTGACACAGTGGCTGCAACAATAGGCTCATGCATAGCAAGGATTGTGAGGATGGTGCAGGACTGGGCAGTGTTTCATTCTGTTATACACAGGGTCACTATGGGTCAGAGCCAACTTGATGGAACCTAACAAAAACAATAACATGTATCTTCTATACCACTATTTATATTTTTATATGTTTATATATCTCTGTTATAAATATATATTTCTTTTTTTTAATAAATATATATTTCTATTTATTAAGTAGTTTTATTATTTTTTTGGGGGGGGGAGCTCTGGTAGCATAGTGCCTAAGGCACTTGACTGACAGCCAAAAGCCTGGAGGTTCAACCCCACCAGCCACTCCTCAGAAGGAAGGTTGGGCAATCTACTTCCATAGTGATACATCCTCAGAAACCCAAGGAGGGGTTGCTATGGATCTGACAGCAGTGAGCTTTTTTTTTTTTTTTAAATCGGATCCACTGTTTTTAGCTTAAAGTTATTTCAATGCCATAAATGAAAAACCAGTATCATTTGTCATCTACAGAATTTTTCCTAAAAGTAATTAGGATGACAACAAAAGAATGTGATTAAATTCTACTCGGACATTGTGAGGAAGGTTCTGCTTTGTTAAAAAGAAAGATTAGCAGTGTTAGATGGGTGTTAAAGACCTATCAGCACCAAATTGAGATTCTCCTGGAAGACATCAAAAAGACTGAAATAGCATTGACAATCAGTGTGAGTCAAAATAATTTAAGGCCACATCTGTGTGCCACTTAGAGTTACTTCAGGTACTGCCTAAAATGTGGCACACACTGTTCTAAATCTCATCATACAATTGTTTTGCTCTCAACGCTTTTAAGAGTAAGTTCAGATTCTTTCAGCTGCCGGCATGGCATTCTTTTCATGTTTTGATACACCAAGAGGGAGGAAGGTACATATTGGCAAACTTCTATTCATCCTCCCAAACCCACCTTAAATGTTCGTTCCTCTCTGAAGCTATCCTGTATCCTTTAGTTGGGTTCCCACAGCACTGCTTCCGTATCTCTATGAAGGCAATTAAAACTTTGTATTCTACTTAATGAATGAATGATGAATGAATTCAGGTATTCTTCACTTAGACTTTGGTTTTTACAAGGGCAGTGAGATATTCACCTATGATTCCAGCACCCAGCACAATGATTCTCAACCTTGGATGCACATTATAATTACATGGGGGGCTTTTGAAAAATACAGATGCCTGGTTCTACTCTCAGAGATAATTCTGGTTTAATTGTTCTGGGGTATAGCTTGGGTATCAGATTTTTTAAAACCCTTCAGATGGTTCCAATGTGCAGGTAAGGTTGTGAACCAATGCCCAACCCAAAGCTGAGTGGGAAGGCAGACTTATTAAGTGATGAATGAGTGAATAGATGAATCCTGCCTTTTAATGACACAATTCTGACCCAATATGACCATTTTCAGTTACATGTTATGCTGATGCATTAATATATTGAGGAAGTATTAATTAAGCAATGATATAGTACCAGGTGCAATGCTAAGCCAAGCTGCTGAAGATGGAAACATAAGTAAGACATGAGTAAGAGGGACTTCTCCCCATTGTTTCAGGGTGCTTCAGGAAAAGCTGGGGCTGTGTGCTAGTTCATCCAAGGACTTTATCTTTCTGGTTAATTAACCAGTTCCCACAATAATCATCTCCCTAATGACTGAGGGCAAATCTTACTTTTGGCAGTTTTCTCTGGCAAAGCTATCTAAGGACAGGCTCTATTCACACCTCGAGAGAGGACATTCCTGGAGGGAATGTTCAAGTCGAGACCTCAAAAGCTCCAAGCACTGTACAGTGTAAAGTGAGCATCTCAAGTGGCAGACCAAAGTTCTGCACTGCTGAAATCTCAAGTTTTCTCTAAGGACCAATCCTGAAGTGGCAGGAGGGAAATCAAAGTTCCCTTCTGGGTGTGTATTTACACAAAGAAAATGTAAGGCTCCAGGATATGATTAACATCTTAATTACCCATCATTGTTGTTGTTGTTGTTATGTGCCATCCAGTCAGACCCAACTCATAGCAACCCCTCCTAGGGTTTCCAAGGCAGTATCACCATGGAAGTAGATTGCACAACCTTCCTTCTGAGGAGTGGCTGGTGGGTTTGAACCACCAGCCTTCTGGCAAGCAGTCAAGTGCCTTAGGAACTATGCTACCAGAGCAAAGAGAATTTCCATTTCTGCTGCTGCTACCTCACACCTGCTTTAAAACTCCAGAAGAGCAGAGAAAATGACCATTTGAGCTACACATGTTCTAGTTCAGATGCTCATAGTATCTCCTGTCAACTTTGGCAACAACATCTTAACTGTCATTCCTGCTCCTGGCCTTGGCCCCTTTAACTCATCCTCCACACAAAAGTCAGATGAGCTTTCTAAAAATCACAAATACAATCATCTCTTTCTACAAATCAAAACTCTTTAACAGCTCACCACTGCTATCAAGACATAACTGAACCCCACTCCCCCAAGCTACCCTCATGTGTAATGAAATGCGACTCGAATAAAACTGGGCTGTCTTGTGTCTAGTCTCCACATACCATCACATTCAAAAGAAATTCAAGTCCAATATTCAGGAAAAAGAAGAAAAAATGGAAAAAATATCTCAAATCTTTATTGAGGAATCTCAAACATCCTGAAAAACCTCTTTTCCCCTCTAACATCCCACAGTGTCACTTACTGTGGCAGCAGGTCCCCCTAAAATCACCTTTCTCTCACTCTCAAAAACTTTAGCTTGAATTGGCTCCCTGTTTTTTTTCACTTTTTTCTCTGACATACTCTTCACTCTTTCCAATCTATTGAAGGAAACCATGTCATTTCTAACTTAGCTTTCCCAGTCATTTCTAACTTAGCCTTCTCCTCTTTATTCATTACTCTAATCAGTGCAACAAATATCCAAGAAACAAGCAAAGAGAATCTACTATAGACAGTGAGAGAGAGAGAAAAAAAATAACTAGTTATATACCAATCATTTGATGCATCACACAAGAGCCTTTTCTATCTGGTCCCAAGGTATTATGCAACCTCTTCTGATACTTCACTTTCCTGAAAAGGACCCTGCTCTTTCACATTCCATACCTTTGTAAGCATTGATCTTCTGCCAGAGACGCCTTTTCATTCTTCTCAGCCTACCAAGACATTCAATTAATTCTTTTTTTTTTTTTTTAATTTGTATTGTGATTTGGGTGAAAATTTACAGAGCAAATTCACTTTCCATACAGCAGCTCACAT
>NW_006922019.1:2243690-2251779 GCF_000298275.1 Orycteropus afer afer
CCTTAGCCACTATGCTACCAGAGGTATTTGCTAAATATTTCTGCTTGACCTCTTTTTTTTTATTTTGAGTGAAGGTTTATCATTTTTCTTTGAGGTTACCCTGTGATTTATAATTTTCTTCCCAAGTTTAGAACAGTCTGTTCTATCTTGTAGTTGCCTTGACTTTCCTACAATTTAGAAGTTCTTTAACTACACAATTTTCCCCCTCTTTTTGGTTTGTAGTAGTCTTCATTTGCCATTTGATGTCTCCGGTTCCCTGTTTACAATCTTATAGGTGTATTTACTTTGGGTACTTCCATAGCTGGGTTAGTTTCTGGGTTATGTCATCATGTGTGTTAATGGTCAGTTGTGTTTGCTGTTGTTGGTTTTCTGTCCAAAGGACTCCCTTTAGCATCTCTTATAAGATTAGTCTGGTTGTAACGAATTCCCTTACTTTCTGCTTATCTGGAAATGTCCTAATTTCACCATCATATTTGAGGAAAATTTTGCTGGGTATATAATTCTTGGTTGGAAATTTTTTCTTTCAGGGCTCTATATATACCATCCCATTGCCTTCTTGCCTGCATGGTTTCTGCTGAGAAATCAGAGCTTAGTCTTATTGGTTGCCCTTTGTAGGTAACTTTTTGTTTTTACCATGCTGCTTTCATATTCTTTTTTTGTCTTTGGTTTTGGTTAGTTGGATGATGATATGTCTTGGTGATTTTCTTTTGGAGTCTATCCTGTTTGGGGTTTGTTGGACTTCTTGAATAGGTATATTGTCATCTTTTATCATATCAGGGAAATTCTCTTCCAAAAAATCTTTGGCAATTTTCCCTGGTTTTATTTGTCTCTTCCTGTTCTGGAATTCCAATTACATGTAGATTAGTCCTTTTAATAGTATCCCACAGGAACCTTAGGCTTTCTTCATTTTTTTTTTAATCTTTTTTCTGAATGATCCCTTTCCAAAGAAGTATTGAGGTATTTGTCTTCAATCTCAGTAATTCTGTCTTCCATTGATTCAGTTCTATTCCTTTGCCCATTCAATATGTTATCTATTTCTGAAAATTTAGTATTAATCTTCTGTCTGTAGATTTTGTATCATTTCTAATTTTTCATTTATTTTGTCTTTTTGTTCTTATATTATCTTTCAAAACTGTTCCAGGGTTTTCTCTGTGTTTTCCTCCATTTTGTCAGTGTTTTCCTTGATCTGTCTCTCAATTCATTGCTACGTTGTTGCTATGTGCTGTCGAGTCGGACCCGACTCATAGCGACCCCTCCTTGAATTAAAGGTATCCAAATATAATTCTTTTTAATTCTTTATCAGGGAGTTCTAATGTGGCTTCTTCCTCAGGGATGTGTTTTGGGTCTGTATCCTGGCCCCTGTTTTCCTGCTTTATCTTGCTTCTTTGTGTGGACTGTGATGCTCTGTTGTCTCTGAGACATTGTGATGTTTTTGTGTTGATATTTAATTGGTATGTTGGAGTGAGTTGGCCATGATATTCATTTTCTTTGTTTTATTTGGATGTTATGTACATAAGCAGGGTTCTGTGCTCCTCTATTCACTAGTTGGGAGCACTTATACACTCACCACTTGTCTCCTTTCCTGTTGTCAGCCTCCCATATATCCCTGCTGTCCTTGGCAAACAGAGCCTACTCTTAGGTCCCTGGAATCCGAATGAGAAAGCTGTCACTTTAAATATCCAAAATGGCTGCTGCTTTAAAAAGTCAAAATGGCTGCACCCTCAGTCACTTTAAACATCCATAGTGGCTGCTGCTTTTAAACAATCAAAATGGCTGTACCTTCCAGACAGCCAAAAGGCCACAGCTCAGGTTATCTCCCTCCTTGCTGTTTTCCTTTGTAGTCATAGGCCACCAGCACAGTTGTTCCTGCAACCCTTGGTGACTAGTGCCAATCTTTAGGTCAATTCTCAGATCCCAACACCACTTGGAAATATTCAAGCAGTTGGTTCCATCAGAGTAGCTGACAGTCTGTAGCTCCGTCCTTCTCTATACTCACTGTTTTCATTCAGGTTTTTCTATTAGTTGGTGCCCAATCCACTTCTGTATACTTCCTTTCAAAGCACAGGATTATCTTCTGTATTTATGTCAACTGTTTTCTTTTTTCTTTGATGAGGAGGCTCTGTGCACCTTGTCTGCCTATTCCCCCATCTTACTGTAAGTCATTCAATTAATTTTTAACAACCCAGTTCTGATGTTACTTCCTTTATAGAATTCCTTAGTTCCACCAGGAAACCTTCTCCAAAGGTTTTCTGAACTTTGTACAGACTTCTCTTATAACCCTTATAAAATTGGGCTTGTAATTCCTTAATTACTGATCAAACTCTTCTACTAGGCTGTGGGTGCAAAATTTAGCTACAAGTTACCTCTGTGTTTCTAACCCCAAGAATTAGGGAGATGCTCAACAGTTACTGAATGTTTGAGAAATACACCCCAGAGTTAAGGACAATTAGTGTCCTCCTCTCCTTGCTCATTACATGGGGATACCTGGGAGCGAGTGTCACATCTGAGTTTGAGATATCTGTTTTGGCACTCACCTCACTGCATTTGCATATCCTCCCTTATCTGGCTGGGTCCTCCAAAGGGCATTCTATCACTCCCTCTGATGTCAGCCAGGCCTGATTCTCACCCAGTCAACAATTAAAGCAGTTAAAAGCAGCCCAGCAATTAGGCAAGAGCATGAAGTAAAAGGTATACACACTGGACTATCGGGAGGAAGTGGGAGGGGAGATGTTGCATTGTGCTAAATTGTGGTCAATGTCACAAGACAAAGTGTATGTGAACTGCTGTATGGAAAGTGTATTTGCTCTGTAAATTTTCACCCAAATCACAATTAAAAAAAAAAAAAAACTGTAATAATAAATAAATAAAAGGTATACACACTGGAAAGAAGTAAAACAATCTCTGTTTTAAGATGTCATGACCTTGTCTATGGAAAATTTTAAGAAATCCACAAGAAAACTATAAAGTTAATAAATGAGTTCAGCAAGCTTACAGGATATAAGGTCAGCACACAATAAACAATATAGGTATTCCTAGGAGATATTGTGGGTTCCGTTCCAGACCACTACGATAAAGCAAATATTGCAACAAAATGAGTCACACAAATATTTTTGTTTCCCAGTGTATATAAAAATACAGAGACATGAAGTAAGCACACGGCATTGGAAAAATGGTGCTGATAGACTTGCTTGATGCAGGGTTGCCACCAACCTTCAATTTGTAAATAAATGCAGTATCTGTGAAGTGCAATAAAGTGAAGCACAATAAAATGAGGTATGCCTGTATACACTAGCAACGTACATTCAAAAATGAAATTAAGAAAATGATTCCATTTACAATAACATCAAAAATAATAAAATATTTAAGAATAAATTGAACAAAAGAAGTTGAAAGACTTGTACACTGAAAACTATAAAACACTGCTGAAAGAAATTGAAAAAGACTTAAATAATTGAAATGCAACCTATGTTCATGGATTGGAGGACAATACTATTTAAGAAGACAACATTACCCAAATTGATCTGCAGATTCAATATACTCCATATTAAAATTCCAACCATGATCCTTTTTTTTTCCTGCAGAAATTGAAAAGTTGATTCTAAAATTCATGTAGAATACAAGGGTCCCAGCATAGTCAAATAATCTTGAAAAAGAACAAAGTAAGAGGACTTACACTTCCCAATTTCAACCTACTACAGAGCTTTAGTAATCAAGATTGTGTAGTATTGGCCTAAGGACATATATATAAATAAATAATTGAGCAGAATTGAGAGTCCAGAAATAAACCCATATGTCTATGATCAACTGATTTTCAACAAGAAAATCAAGACAATTCAATGAAGAAAGAATAATTTTCTAACAAATGATACTCGGACAACTGTATATTTACACGCAAAAGAATAAATTTGGACTTCTATTTCACACCACATACAAAAATTAAGTAAATATGGTTCAAAGACCTAAAGATAAGACCTAACACTCTTAGAATAAAACATAGAAGTAAATCATGATCTTAGATTAGGCAATATGGAAAGGACCAATAAGCAACATCACAATAAATGGAGAAAAGACTGAGGGTGTCAGGAATTTCATTTTACTTGGATTCATAATCAACACCCATGGAAGCAGAAGGCAAGACATCAGATATCATATTACACTGGACAAATCTGCTGCAAAAGAACTCTTTTAAAGAGATCCTTTGCATTAAGGAGCAAAGATATCACTTTGAAGATAAAGTTGCACCTAACCCAAGCCATGGTGTTTTCAATAGTTCTATATGCATGTGAAATTGTACAATGAATAAGGAAGACCAAAGAAGAGTTGATGCCTTTGAATTATGGTGTTGATGAATAATGAAAACACCATAGACTATCAGAAGAACGAACAAATCTGTCCTGGAAGAACTGCAGCCAGAATGCTCCTTGGAAGCGAGGATGGCCAGACTTTGTCTCATCCACTTCGGTCAAGTTGTCAGAAGAGACCATTCCCTGGAGAAGGATGTCATGCTTGGCAAAGCAGAAGGTCAGTGATGAAAGGGAAGATCCTCAATGAGATGGATTGACAAAGTGGCTCCAATGATGGGCTCAAGCATAGCAAGTATTGTGAGGATGGTGCAGTACTGGGCACTATTTTCATTCTGTTGTACATAGAGTCCTGAGTCAGAGCTGACTAGATGGCACCTAACAACAACAACAATATCGAAAGGCAAAGTATGGATTGTTTCTTATATATGACACCTAAAGCACAAGGAACCAAAGAAAAAATAGTTAACTTTGGCTTAAAATAATAAATTTCTACACATTAAAGGATGCAGTCAAGAAAGTGGAAAGATAAGCCAATGAGTAAACCAAACTCAATGCCATGGAGTTGGATCTGACTCAATAGTGACCCCTCCTTGGGTTTCTGAGGTGGTATCACTACGGAAGTAGATTGCCTGACCTTCCTTCTGAGGAGTGGCTGGTGGGTTTGAACCGCCAGCCTTCTGGTTAGCAGTCAAATGCCTTAGGCACTATGCCACCAGAGCTCCTAAGCCAATGAATTGGAGCAGATATTTGCAAGTCATGTATCTGTTAAGGGTCTAGTATATAGGATAGCTATGAGTCAGAATTGACTTGATGGCAACAGGTTTGGTTTTGGTTTTTGTCTAGGATAAATAAAAAATTTTTACAACTCAGCATCAGAAAGACAATATGCCAACATAAAAAAAAAATGAGGAAAGTACACAAATACTCATTCCTCCAAAGAAAATATACAAATAATAAGCACATGAAAAGATGCTTAGTCATTAGGGAAATGCAAATCAAAGCCACAGTGAGACACCACTTCACATCTCACTAAGATGGCTGTCATCAGAAAGAGACAATAACAAGTGTCTCTTATATGAAATGTCCAGAAAGGCAAATGCGTAGAGACAGAAAGTAGATTCCTGGTTGCCAGGGGCTAGAGGGCAGAGGGAATACAGAGTGACTGCTAATGGGTATTGGGTTCCTTTATGGGGTGATAAAAATGTTCTAGAATTAGATATTGATGATGGTTGTACAACCTCACGATTATACTAAAAGCCATTAAATTACATACTCTTAAAAATGGTGAACTTCACGGTATGTGAATTATATTTCAAAGAAAAGAAAGGAGGGAGACAGCCCAAACGGCAGAACACAAGAAGCCTGAGGTTTAACCCTTGCTGTACCTCTTTTCTGGCTGTGTGAATTCAGGCAAGCCTCTTTACTTTTCTAAGTCTCAGTGTGACCTCTTGCAAAATGAAGATAATAATAGTACCCCACTTCACAAGGCTGTTGTGAAGACTAGGTAATTTAATATCTGCTCAATAATGGTAGTTGACAAATGACATTATTATTATTATTTTTTTTTATTTTAAGAGCTTGTTTTACATTCAACGTAACACATACATTTAGTTTCATTCCCCATTCACCATGTCCAACCCTAACTCAGGCTCCTCCCCTCCCTATCCTGTAACCCTCCCCCTGTGCCCCTCATATTTATGCACTTCTGTCCTGCATTTCGTCAGTTTGAATGTTGGTCCTCTGGTGTCCCATGGTCTATTGCTCTAAGGGATGTATTCCCATAAAGTATGTGGGTGCATCATCCTGGGTTGAGTGGTCTGCGTGTACATCTTGTTAACTATTGGGCTGAGAGCCCGCACCTGGGGGTGAGTTTTATTTCAGGCACAGAATGTGTTCCAGGGCCATAATATTGAGAGTCTCACCAGATTTCATTTGACCAGTAATTCTGGTCATTATTGAGTTTTTGGATTTTGTTCCATGTTTTCCCTCTCACTCTATCCAGGATCTCCAGATTTGATCCTTTCCAGAGTGGTTGGCATTGGTAGCCGGGCACCATCTAGTTCTTCTGGTCTCAAGGGTCATTGTGTCCTAGGGCTGATTGCTTCTAAATGCCCTTTGTGTGTGTGTGTATGTGTGTGTGTTCTTCTTCACTTCTGATGCTAGGAGACTGTTAGCTGCATCTTAGATGGCCGCTTGAAAGCTTTTAAGACCCTAGTCGCTACTCACCAATGTAGGATGTGGAGCAATGCTTTTATGTATTTTTTTTTTGTGCCAATTGAGTCTGGTGTCCCCCAGTACTATGGTCCTGAGGCAGGAGATCTATTGTATCTTTCTCCCATAGTGTCTGGTTGTTTGTGAGGGATTACTCTGTGTCTGTCTTCTATTGTTTCTGTAAGGACTGCAGGTATTTTGTATCATTGGTGTCTATGCAAGATTAACCTCAGCTGAATCTATCCTTGGTCTAGAGTATATTCCTGTTCACAGACCCCTGTCTGATCATCTCAGGTGTTTATGTGTTTATCTGTATAGCTTAGTGTTTGGTGTTAATGGCAATGCAGTATTGTGGACACATTGGTTGGTATTAGCATCTGTCATCTGTCTCTTATGTGCACAATTCGGTGTCCTTCCATTTCCTAATGTTATCATGGTGGTCACAGATCCTTCCTGTATATCCCTTCCCCTACCCATGTCAGTGTGTAGGCTCCAATTAGCCTGAAATTAATCCCTCCTCTTTCCTCCCCATCCCGGTAACCTATTAAGTGAGTTCCCTTTCCCAAGCAAAACTTTCTCTGTCTTTTTACAGTAATGGGCTCATACAGTACTTGTCCTTCTGCAATTGACTTATTTCACTCAGCATAATGTCCTCCAGGTTCATCCACGTTGCGAGATGATTTGCATATCCCTCATTGTTCTTTAATGTGGCATATTATTCCATTGTGTGGATATACCATAATTTGGTTATCCACTTATCCATTGATGGGCATTTAGGTTGTTTCCATCTCTTTGCTATGGTGAATTGTGCTGCGATGAACATAGGTGTACATATGTCTGTTTGTGTGCTACCTCTCACCTCTTTAGGATATATTCCTAGTAATGTGCACTATCTTTCACCTCTTTAGGATATATTCCTAGTAATGGAATTGCTGGGTCAAATGGTACTTCTATTTTCAGTTTTTTAAGGAAACGCTATACCGTTTGCCACAGTAGTTGTACCATTTTACAATCCCAGCAGCAGTGCACGAGAGTTCCAATCTCTCCACAACCTTGCCAGCATTTATTACTTTCTGACCTGTTGAACTTTGCTATTATTGCTGGGGTGAGATGATATCTCATTGTTGTTTTGATTTGCATCTCTCTAATGATTTCTCATGTGTTTGTTGGCTGCCTGTGTATCTTCTTTGGTTAAGTGTCTGTTCAAGACTTTTGCCCACTTGTGAATTGGGTTATTTGTCTTTTTGGTGTTGAGGTGTTGAAATTTTCTATAGATTTTGGAGATAAGTCCTTTATCAGGTATGTCACAGGCAAATATTTTCTCCCATTCTGTAGGTTCTCTTTTTACTCTTTTGATGAAATCTTTTGATGTGCACAAGAATTTACTTTTTAAAGGGTCCCAGTCATCTAGCTTCTCTTTTATCTCCTGTACATTCTGGGTTATGCCTGACAGTCTATTTATGCCATAAATTATGGCTCCCAGATTTGCCCCTATTTTATCTTTGATGAATTTTATAGTTTTGGGTTTTACATTTAAGTCTTTGATCCAGCTTGAGTTTGTTTTTGTGTATGGG
>NW_006922019.1:2252134-2255545 GCF_000298275.1 Orycteropus afer afer
GTTATGTGCCATCAAGTTGGACCCGACTCATAGCGACCCCTCCTTGGGTTTCTGAGGCAGTATCACTACAGGAGTAGACTGCCCCATCTTCCTTCTGAGGAGTGGCTGGTGGGTTTGAACCACCAGCCTTCTGGCTAGTAATTAGTTTTTCCATGTCCTTAAAAAATTTTGTTGAAATTTGGATTGGGATTGCATTAAATGCATAGATTGCATTAGGTGGTATTGACATTTTCACAATAAAGAAATGACATTATTAATAGCAATTAGTGTCTTCTTAAAGCCTTCTGTGAATCCCTTTCTGGCTTCAGTTGGAAACACCCTCTACCTCCTCTGAAACACATAGCTCTTTCATCAAATCACCATTTTCTACTATTAGCCTCAGTTGTTTGTGTACTCATATCCAATTCCTCTTCTCTGCTCACCAACAAACCCAGACTTATCTTCCTAACCGTCTTCTCCTGTTGAAAGCTCTTCATTAGTCATTGGAGGGGCCCCTTTGTCCTCTGTCTCTGTCCCATCTTTCCTATGGCATTGCCCAGTCCTCCTTCTTGTCTATTGCTCTTAGCACCAACACATAGGACAACCTGTCAAAGCTGCCTGTTCTCCCTCTGCACCTTTGCCTGGCAGTGCCCTTCGTCTGGAGTGCTTCTCTCCCACCATCACCTTATTGGTCAAGTCTCAAAACAGCTACATTGATTGAGGGAAAGAGTTGGACATGCATTATCTCACTGCAACCTTCAATATGTTGTGTTATGTGCTGCTGAGTTGGCTCCAACTCATAGCGACCCCTCCTTGGGTTTCCAAGGTGGTATCATTATGGAAGTAGATCACCCAACCTTCCTTCTGAGGAGTGGCTGGTGGGTTTGAACTGCCAGCCTTCTGGTTAGCAGTCAAATGCATTAAGCACTACACTACCAACCCTCAATATAGGAAATATTATTATCACCCACAACTTCTAGATGAGGTTCTGGGAGGCTACCATCCCTTGTCTAAGCTCACATAGTAAGGAGGCCCAGCTGGGCTTTGAAGCAAGAGCTGCTTGATGCCAATATTCAATTATTATTTCTTTTTTTTTTTCTTTCTTACTTTTTTATTGTGATTTGGGTGCAATTTTACAAAGCAGATTAGTTTTAACTCGATATTTAAACTCTTAACCTAAAAGTTGGCAAGATAAGAGAGGGCCAGGTATAACACCATCTCCTTCCTGGCTAGATGTGTCTCTCTTCTCCTCCACTCCAAATTTCAAGGCAGTTTATCAATTCATCTGATTTAGCTCTGGCCCTGTGTTGTGATTATCCACATAGAGCTTTTCTTGGCCCTGTTGGGCTGGAAGTTCCCTGGGAGCAGGAACCACATCTTAATCAGCTTTTAGCCTCCTATGCTAGCACTGCTTGGCTCACACAAGGCAGGCTTTTAGCAAGCTAAAATGGGATGATGGATGAATGCCATACTGAGAAGAATATATGTCTGTTCTCTTTTGCATGCACAGGGGGAGATGGCATCATTCCTATTTGGGATGTGAGGATAATCTCGCTGGAGCATATTGTGGATGTCCCCAGGTTGTAGAGGAACCATCCTAGAGAGAGGAGCTCCACTCATCAGAGCAGGAGTTCATGCACTTCACCATTTTTTTCTTTTCCAGGAAGTCCAGCCCATAGATGTTTAGTAAATATTTGTTGGACAAATTTGCTGTGTGATTTTAACACCCTCTCTCAACTTCTCTTGGCTAATTAAAAGTTTTCAAACCTTTTTTTCCCCCCTTCTTGATAGAGCAACTACTAGTAACCCACCTCATAAAATTTTATATAAAACAGTAAAAACCAGATTGCTCTAGTTGGAGTGGAGAAGTGCAGGACCCAGAGTCCTATCTACTTGCCTCTTCTTCTCTCTCTTTGCCCTGAGCCCCTAGAGAACTCTTAGACCACAGTGTGAAAACAGCCAGGCTAGATGAACCCTAAAAGTCCTTATAGCTCAAGACTCCAGACAACTCTGAAAGGAATATTTGCCTTTTAAGGGAATGACTATGAAAAGGGAAAATCCTTTTCTGATATGTTTGGAAAATGATTATTGAGTATAGAATGTCCTTGAAAGGGGCCCTGGTGGCCGAATGGTTACAGTACTTCATTGCAAACCAAAAAGACAGCAGTTCAAACCTACCATCTGGTCTGAGGAGAAAAGACATGTCAATCTGCTCCCAGAAATATTATAATCTAGGAAATTCTATGGAGCAGTTCTACTCTGTAACACATGAGGTTGCCATGAGTTGGAATTGATATAATGACAACAGGTTTGGTGTTTTTTTAAAGTGCTTACATGGTGCAGTGAGAGAAAAAAACACCTTGATAGGAAGGGGGAGGTAGGGCTATCTCCAGATAAAGGGTGAATGCATCCAGTACCTCCAAATCACACTGGACATAGGAGACCATCTATTTGGCCTTAACACTTATGTAAGTCTGCCCTGGCCCCACACCATGTCACTGGTCACTCTTCCCTTAGATCACTGTACTACCCTTTCTGCTAGTCTGCCACCTTCTTCCTAAATGGCATTTTTCTTTAGTCTGATTTTTCTCTATCGATTTTCCTTTCCTCTTGTTTTTCAAAAGTCACTGAAAATCTCCACTGGTTATAATTTAAATTTAAGTAATACAGTGAACTCGTAGGAGGAAGATGAGCAAATGGATGAGTGACAGATAAATAGTCTTAAATTTCAGTATTTTACTTAAAATTCCACCAACAGCTGGGATTTGTAATCACACAAGAGCCACTTAGCTTCTTAAGAAAACACAAAGACTTGGAAATGGAAAACAATCATGATTTTCATAAATTGTTGCCAAAAGAAACTTCCCAGCTCAGGGATGTTACAGTTATACATACACAGCCTGCTCTGATTTCTTGTACTGTTCCAAACCTGGCTGCCCCTCACCCTCACCCCATCACCTGCCTCCTGCTACTTTGCTATTTATCCAGCACAGGGAAGGGGCAGTGGTGCTGTGGTGGTAGAATTCTTGCTTTCCTTGTAGGAGACCTGGGTTTGATTCCTAGCCAATGCACTCCATGCACAGCCATCATCCATCTGTCAGTGAAGGCTTGTGTGTTGCAATGATGCTGAACAGGTTTCAGCAGAGCTTCCAGACTACGATGGACTAGGAAGAAAGGCCTGGTGATCTGCTTGCAAAAATTCTGTCAATGAAAACCCTATGGAAAGTAAGCAACTCCTAAAGCATTAATTCCCTTAATTATGGATAACATTGAGAAGAATGGGAATTCCCGAGCACTTGATTGTACTCATGAGGAATCTGTACCTTGACCAGGAGGCTGTCGTTTGAACAGAACAAGGGGACACTACATGGTTTAAAATCAAGAAGGGAGTGAGTCAAGGTTGTATTCTTGACTAAATCAGACTAAAGAAAA
>NW_006922019.1:2256260-2259851 GCF_000298275.1 Orycteropus afer afer
GTCAACGAAAGAGGGGGAGGCCTTCAACGAGATGGATTGACACGGTGGCTGCGATGATGGGCTCGAGTATGGCAGGGATTGTGGGGCTGGCGTGGGATCGGGCAGTGTTTCGTTCTGCTGTGCATGGGGTCGCTATGAGTCGGAAATGACTCAACGGCACTTAACAACAAAAACAACAAAGTATTAAAGGATTTGTTTGTATAAGGGGATCTTTAGAAGGAATCCCACCAGCCACTCCATGGGAGAAAGATGAGGCTATCTGTTTCTGTAAAGATTTATGGCCTTGGAAACCTTATGGGGCAGTTCTATTCTATCCTATAGGGTCACTGTGAGTCAGAATTGTCTTGATGGCAATGGGTTTGGTTTGCTTTAGAAGGAATCTTCCTGGGAATCAGGGTAGGTTGAGTGGAAGTGTTTTGTGGTAGATTAGATACCAGCCCGTCAAATGACTTGTTATAAATTAGATTTTCATATAAATTTATATACTCGTTTACAGAAACTTTAGGGGATGATGACTCCAAAGGCTTCATTGAACTTGAGGAATCTGAGATTGGCTCTTAGGAAAACAGGATTTTTAAAGAAATTTGACTAATGAAGAGTGATCTTTGATAGGTAGCTAACCTTTTCCTGAGATTGCTATAATCACCCTCAATTTGTCTGTTCTTTAATGAGTCCTGGTGGTACAGTGCCTAAGGCATTTGACTGCTAACCAGAAAGTTGGTCATTCAAATGTAACCTTCCATGGGAGGAAGATGGGGCAATCTACTTCTGTAAAGATTTACTGTCTTGGAAACCAAATGGAGTCACTATTAATTGGAATTGACTAGATGGCAGTGGGTTTGGTTTCTGTCTGTTCTTTAAGTTTGGCACACCCTGATAAAGTTTGTTGTTGTTAGGTGCTGTGGAGTAGGTTCCAACTCATAGCAACCCTATGTACAACAGAAGGAAACACTACCCAGCCCTGAGCCCATCCTCACAATAATTGGTATGCTTGAGCCCATTGCTGCAGCCACTGTGCCAACCCATCTCATTGAGGGTCATGGTTTATAGCCAGAAGAGAAGGGTAAAAATAGTATTATATTATATTGTATAAGACACCAATTTGCTATCTCTTTTGCATGTGTGTGTGGAAAGGTTGTTGATTGTACATTTCTTCCTGCCTGCTACTTCCTGGGGTTCCCGTGGGCTCTACATATTGTTGGAGGTAACACAGCACCAGCAGACCCATCCCTAAGGAATGTTCTGTCCCAGCAAGCAGTTTAACCAGTTGCAGTTGCATCAACTCAAACTCATGGTGACTAAACAAATGTGTGTTAGCGTAGAACTGGGCTCCAGGGGATCTTCAGTGACTTTTTTTCTGAAGGAGATTGCCAGGCCCTTCCTCTCAGGTGCCTCTGGATGGACTCAAACCTCCAACCTTTCAGTTAACAGCCAAGCACATCAACTATTTGCTGCAGGAAGCAGTTTACTCAAGGTCAAAAGTCCTTAGAATCATTGTTCTTACACTGAGCAGGGATTAACAGGAAAATTAGGAGGCATCTAACCTCAGAGTGAAATGACTTTAGCAAGATCACATAGTAAGTCAGGGTTAGTGGTGAAATTGGTCCTTAGAACTTCTTATACCCAGCTCTTTCCAGAACCAACAACTAACATTTGGAGTTTACTCTTGGCCAGATGCTGGACTAAGGGATTTATATTCATCATTTTATTAAATTCCCACACAATGCTGAGAGGGAAGTACTATTCTTTTCCAGATGAAAAAACAGGCTTAGAGAGGTTAAATAACTTGCAGGGGTCACAGAGCTAACAAAGGGCAGAACCTGGACTGTATCCAGATCTGTGTGACCTACTATCTGTTTGTACCCAACACTCTCCTTAACCCCCACTTCCTTATTTAAGTTTTTTTTTGGGGGGGGTTGGTTAAAGTAAAACACTACAGAAAACCATACAAGTCTGGTGTATGAATTAATGAATTATCATAAGAAAACCCCACTAACCACCCCAGAAATCCTGTCCAAGTGTCCCGTCCTACTCACAGCTCCCTCCTCCCCCAACAAGAAGCTAGTATCCTGACTTTTAAGCAATCACTTTTTTAATTGTTTCATTACACAAATGTGTATTCCTAGACCCTATTTTCTTCTCCATTTAAAAATCTGGATATATAGTTTAAGTCTCATTTCATTTCTAGGTTCTTCATTCATCCCTTTTGCTTCCTTACAAAGTTTTTTATTGGGAGAACTGAGGAGTCTGACCTGTAAGTCTCCCACAGTTGATATTCCTGACTGCACCCTCAAGCTGTGGTTCCACTTGCTCCTCTGTTCTCTGTGCCAACACCACCAGTTATCATTGAGTTGACTTCCATTCGTGGCAATCCCATCTGTGTCAGAGTAGAATTGTGCTCCATAGGGTTTTCAATGGCTGAGTTTTCCCCATAATGAAATAGCTCTCTTCCCACTTCTTCCCTGTGGTTACCTTTTCCCTGTGTCCTTCTTTCCTATGCATTCCTGTCCTCTGCGCTATCTCCCTGTGTAAATACTGCTCTTCTGATCTCCTATGGTTCACTGTTCTAAGGGGTACACCTACCTGGTGTATATGTTTACCTTATGCCTGTCTGTTATCTGGCTGGAAAACACAGGTGTGAGTTCAATTCCAGGCCCAAAAGGCGATCAGGCCCATAGTCTTGGGGGTTTCACCAGTTTCTATTGCTAGGCCTTTTTTTACTGAGGCATCTCTGGGTGGATTCAAACTGTCAACCTTTTGGTTAGTGGCCTAGAGCTTAACCATGTGTGATTGCATGACAATTACATATTTCTAGGAGAAATTCTCTGAACTGACTTTCACTTAACTGATTCACTGGATTAACCAAACATTCCCCACCTCTTATAAAGCACAGTGAGCCAACATAAACTCTAGTTTTCATACCTTCTGTTCACAATCATTAAGCTGTATAATGACTAAAAGCTCTATTTCCAAACTTTCTGAATCTAGTGGTGATCACTGTACATTATATCAATGAAATATATACAACACAAGGAAATGAAATATGAGTGCAAAAAAGTGTTGTTTCTATGAAAACAAAGTTAAGTGCTTGGAAAAAACACTAAACAAGTGTCCAATAAGGATTGTATTTTCCATTTCTGTAAAAGGGCTGTTGGAATTTTGATTGGAATTTCATTGAATTTATAGATGGAATTGGGTAGTATTGACATCTTAACAATATTAAGTCTTCTGATCCATGAACATGGAATATCTTTCCATTTACTTAAGTCTTCTTTAATCTCTTTCAGCAGTGGTTTCTAAGTTTCCTTGTATAAGTCTTTCATATCCCTGCCCTGGTTAAATTTATTCCTGGGTATTTTATTCTCTTGTTGTTGTTGTTGTTATATGCCGTCGAGTCGGCCCCAACTCATAGCGACCCCTCCTTGGGTTTCCTTTTATTCTCTTAGATGATATTGTAAATGGAATTATCTCCCTAATTTCCTTTTCAGATTTCTCATTGCTTGTTGTTGTTGTTGTTAAGTGCCGTCGAGTCGTTTCCGACTCATAGCGACCCCATGCACAGCAGAATGAAACACTGCCCGATCCCGCACC
>NW_006922019.1:2260106-2286456 GCF_000298275.1 Orycteropus afer afer
CCTATTCATTGTCCAGCTCTCACATGCATACAAGGTGATTCTCATTGCTAGTGTACAGAAATTCAACTGATTTTTTTTTCCTTTGTGTTTTCTTCTTTTTTTTTTTTTTTCCATTATGATTTGGGTGAAAGTTTACAGAACAAATTCATTTTCCATTCAATAATTCATACACATTTTGTTTCATGACATTGACTGCAATACCCATAATGAAATAGCTCTCTTCCCACTTCCTCCCTGTGGTTACCTTTTCCCTGTGTCCTTCTTTCCTATGCATTCCTGTCCTCTGAGCTATCTCCCTGTGTAAATACTGCCCTTCTGACCTTCCATGGTTGATTGTTCTGAGGAGTGCACCTACCTGGTGTAAACATTTACCTTATGTGCCTGTCCATTGTCTGGCTGGAAGCCATGGGTGTGAGTTCAGTTCTAGGCCAGTCTCTATCAGACCAGTAAGCCTGGTACTTTTTATGATTTTGGGTTTTGTTTCACATTTTTCTCCCATTCTATCCAGGATCTCCTATTTTGATCCCTTTCCAAGTGGTTGACATTGGTAGCCTGGCACCATCTAGTTCTTCTGGTCTCAGGGTCATGTAGGCTGAGGTTCACATGGTCCACTGGTCCCTTGGACTAATTGTTTCCACGTTTTTGATTTTTTTCATTCTTCTTTGCTCTGGATGTGGAGAGACCACTTGTTGCCTCTTAGATGACTGCTTGCAAGCTTTTAAGATGCCAGTTGCTACTCATCAAAGTAAGATGTAGAACAATGTTTTTGTGTAGTATGCTATGCCAATTGAGCTTAATGTCACCTGAGACCATGGTCCAGAGCCTGCGGGCCCAGTGACTCACTCCCTCAAAGTATTTGGAAAGCCAATTGATTTTTATTTACTGACCTTGTACTCTGCAGCTTTGCTAAACTCCTCTATTAGTTCTAGAAGCTTTCTTGCAGATTTTTTGGAATATTCTACATATAGGATTATGTCATCCACAAAACAGAGATTATTTTTCAATTGGGATACATTTTGTTTTTTGTCTTGTTGCTTTGCTCCTACCCTCTTTAAATTACAGAAACTTTTTTTTCTTAATCACATAGAAAATAAAAAATGTAAATAAATAAATAATGGCATGAGCCAGTTCCTGGAAATAAATCTCTCTATTTATTTATTTATACATATACATTCTTCACTGGATTTGCTCCTCTAGAGAACCTAGCCTAAGATATCTATTGATCCTGATCCTGAGTCATACCCTGTTCCTTAATACATACTTAACTTAAAAAAAAAGGATTATTTTAGGGAGAAAGACTAAATGGTTAACTTTGGAAAGCTGGAGACCATGTATTTGTGATTCATGAATTTATTTATTCAGTAAACACCAGCACTTACTATGCAAAAGACAATCTAGAGAAAGGCCTAGGGGCAGGATTTTAGATACTTTGTATATTTTTTATTTTCTATCTGATTAAGAAAAAAAAAGTTTCCATAATTTAAAGAGGGTGGGGACAGAGCAATAAGATAAAAGAAAGAAAAGAAACGAAAGGTATCTAGATTGGAGAAGAAGAAATAAGATGAACTCTGTTAGTGAATGACATGATCCTCTATGTAGAAAATTCTAAAGAATCTGCAAGAAAACTTCTAGAGCTAACAGAGTAGTTTAGCAAAGTTGCAAGGTACAGGATCAGTAAACAAAATCAGTTGTGTTTCCAAATACCTTGAAGGAGTGAGTCTCTGGGCCTGCAGGCTCTTGATTATGGTCGTAGGCCAGTCTCAAAGTCACGGGTCAGGCCTCAGGCTGGAGGCTTCTGACTCACGGCTGTAGGGGCTGATGAACCCCAAATCAGCAGTACAAACAGCAGTCTGCTGGCTCATGTGCCAAGAACCAGAGGTCAGAAGATGCAGGTTCAACAGAAAGAATGTGAGTTTTGCCAAACATCCATATATATGGGATGCAGGCCACACTCTCAAGGAAACTCCCCTTTCAACTGATTGGCTGCTCACAGCAGATCACAAAATGAAGGATGATTACATAATGTCTACCAAATCACTGAGGACTGTGGCCTAGCCAAGTTGACACATCACCTTAACTGTGACGACAGGCTCCAACTCAGCAATCAGGAAGCATGTGGGCGGCCTCCCTTCTTCAGTGCAGGGTGACTCTCTCAGCTCCTCTTGGCCCCCTGAGGACAGGCATCTTGTGGTCCCACCATCTGTCACTGCCAGCTTTGCTGCTGGGCCCCCTCAAGGCCTGCTGCTGCTGACTGTGCCACCGGGTGCCTTCTGGGCCTCTCACTGTATTCATTGTTACAACCCTTGACTAGTGTCATAGCTCTTTTAGGTGGTTCCTTGCCTCCTGTCTCTGCTTTTTCACTCTTGTCTTTCTTCCATCTGCTTCTTCCTGCTGATTCTCTTCTTCTCCTTTTTAAATTTTTATTGTGATTTGGGTGAAAGTTTACAGAGCAAATTCATTTTCCATACAGCAGTTCATACACATTTTGTTTCATGACACTGACTGCAATTCCCAACAAGGTAACAGCTCTCCTCCGACCTCCTCTGTATAGCTACCTCTTCCCTGTGTCCTTCCCTTCCATGCACTCCCACCCCCCTGAGCTGTCTCCCTGTGAAAACACTGCCTTTCTCACATAATCCTTCTTAATCAGCTGCCATTGAGTTGATTCCGACTCATGGCGATCCCTTGTGTGTCAGAGTAGTGCTGTGCTCCACAATGGCTGTTTTTTTTATAAGTAGATCACAAGGTCTTTCTTCATAGGCACTTTGGTGGACTTGAACTAACAAACTTTTAGTTAACACCATCCTTTTTGGTTTCCTCTTATATTATGCTTTGAATTTCCTCCTAGTCTGTAAGATGCAGAAGTGCCCAGAAACCCCACCATTACTGATTGATTTCTTTTGGATGTCCTACCCTAGCCAGGGCTATCTGCAAGCAAATCTTGGTATTAGAATAACAAATACCTACTAAATTCTACCTATATTGAGATAGATTGTGACAAGCTAGCAAAATGATGCTCAAGAAACTGCTTTAACAGCTGCAAAGCACTCTGCCATGAGAAGAGAATTTATAAACCAGACTTACTTTTTCTTCCATTGTAGAACAGCTCACTGGAAAGCACCACATGGCTACCCTCTCTTCTTCCAGAGTGAAACAGAGCCTATGGTTCCATCTACTTACTGGTTTTCCTTTTCTACTCTCATTCTCTGAAGTCCCTGGTGTTCAGCAACCATAACCATCCCTGAGCTTTCTCCATCCTATCCCTTTGCTAATGTTGTTCCATCTTCTTGTGCCACTATTCCACAAATCCCATCCTGACACACTGGGATCCTGCCCCAACCCAGAGGCCCAGCTCAAATGCCACCTCTGCTAAGGAGCCCTCTTTGATTCCAACCACTTAGCCAGAACCTCTGCCAACTCTCAAATGATAGTCTTTGCAAATTTATTTTATTGCCGTTAACACAGTCTCTTTTATTGTGGTGCCTGAGTAATAATAATAGTCTAAGGGCAGCCAACATTTGCTGAGAACTCAGAACGAGCCAGTCACCATACATTGTCTCATTTAAAATATAAATTTCTATTTCATATGTCATTGAACCATTTTCATTTTACAGATGGTGAAATTGAGGTTCAGAGATGTTAAGAATCCAAGGCCATATAATTAGTAAGGGAAAGAGCTAGGCATTCAATCAATAATTGGTAAGAGTCTACAATGAACTTGATGTCCCTGTTCTGGTGGTGTAGTGGGTAAGGCATTTGGCTGTTAACCAGAAGGTCAGTGGTTCAAACCCACCAGCTGCTCTGAAGAAGAAGGATAAGGTAGTCTGCTTCCATAAAAATTTACAGCCTTGGATACCCAGTGGGGTTTACTATGAGTTGGAATTCACTTGATGGCAGTAAATTTGTTTTTGAGTTTGGAGGGGCACAAACGGTTAAGCACCTGACTACTTACCAAAAGGTGGTGGTTCAAGTCCACCAAAGGCAACTTGCAAATAAGGCCTATGATCTATTTCAGAAAAACCAGCCATTGAAAACTCTATTGAGCCGAGTTTTACTCTAACAAATATGGGGTTGCCGTGAACTAGAATCAACTGGACAGCAACTATGCACTTGGACATACTGTAGATGTTGGGCAAATAGTACCAATCAAGTTGAAGTTACTGTCCTCAAGGAACTATTGTTCTTGTAGCAAGAGATAGATAAGAAAGAAAAATGGAAGTATATAAATACTATGTCAGGTGGGAATAAATTCTATCAGGAAAAAAAAAAAAAAGGTAGAATAAGGGATTAGTGATGGCTGGGGTGGGTATGCTATTTTATAAAGGGTGGTGAGGGTGATGTGGTGATATTTGAGCTGAGACCTAAGGAGATGAGGGACTGAGTCATGCAAGAATCTAGGGGGAAAGTATCACATGAGGAGGGAAAAGCCTGTGCAAAGGCCCCAAGGTAGGCCCATCCTTGACATGTTAATAAATAGCAAGGAGTTTAGTGGGGCTGGAGCTGAGTGAGTGAATGGGAGAAGGAGTGAGAGGTGACAGGGGTTAGATCATGTATTGCCTTGTAGGTCATGGTAGGGCCTTTGGCTTTGACTTTGAATGAGATGGGGAGCCCCTAAAAGGTCTGACTCCCAGAACCATGCTCTCAATTACTTGGAAACTTTTTCTCAGTAAAACCAGTTGGATGGTGGCCAAATAGTATAAAAACAGCCCAAGAGAAGGTAAGACCTGTGCTAACAAGGATGGCTGATAATTAAGTGACTATACCTTGACTGTCAGGAGTTTCTGTGGACTCTGGAGCCCAGGGCCAGGTAGACTTCTCTGATATCCTCATTGGGATCCTCTCACTGGCACCAACAAAGTTTAAGAATGTTCCAGATCTGTCCTGGGAGACCTCAGCCCTCCCTGAACTGTGCCCTTTGCTAACAAGAAGCAGTGAGAAAAAAAGGCAATGTCTGCAATGACTCACTCAGAAAAAACGAAAATTGTGTCCTGGCTGGTGAAGAATCCATTTGAAAGTGACATATTTGCCTCTGGAATATTTATGTAAGGTTCTTTCTTTCTCCTTCTCATCTGAAATATGACAGAGTCTTATCACACACACTGATTCACAGCATGATGGAAACAAACTTCTGAAATTCCTGCTCATTCCCAGAGGCAAAAATACAAATCTGGGGATGTGGCCAGCCCTTGCCAACTGGACACTCACTGGTGGTAAGACAGCCAGCATATGCCCAGGCGTCCTCAGGACAATCTTGATTTCATATATTCCTATAATGGGAGGCTCTCACCAACCAGAAGTCCTCAACCTTTAGAGTAAATAGAATATCTGAGGAGCTTGTTAAAATGCAGATCCCAGGATCCCCTCAGAAAATTGAATTCATTAGGTCTGGGAGGAGGTCAGGAAGTTGCATTTTAAAATTAGGCACTCTGTGTGATTCTGATGTAGGTGGTTTGAGAAACACTGCTCAAAACCATAGTAAAAAATAAAATAAAATAAAAAACAAACCCAGTTTTCCTTAAGTGGATTCCTATTCATGGCGACCCCATATATGTCCCACTAGAACTGTGTTCCATAGGGTTTTCAATGGCTGAGTTTTCAGAAGTAGATCACCAGATCTTTCTTTCAAGGTGCCTCTGTGTAAACTCAAAACTTCAACCTTGGATGGGGGTGACAGGGCATGCTCAAGGCACTGATCATTAAAGGTAACAAAAATGTCTAATCATGATTATGAAATACTTCTTCATTTCTTAATTTGTTAAATGTACATGTTGATAGTTCATGTACTCCCAGAGCAGTTAGAAACAAAAGTGCTCAGTGGCTTCTCTTATTACAGTTCGATGAAATAGGGAGTGACCAGCTAGATGTGGTGCCTGGCTAGCACTCATCTCTCGTGAACTACAAAGCTGGTGTGTGGCCACATTAGCTCCTTCCTCTGGGCAGCAAGACTGCTAATTAAAATCTTCCCTGTATTTCTTTTAGACCTCTGCTCTGATGTTACCTTCTTAGAGAGGGCTTCCTTGTCCACTTGATCCAAAAATTCTCCTTTCCAACCACCCTCTTGTTATTTACTTATTTATTTTTATTGTGCTTTAGGTGCAAGTTTACAGAGCTGAGTTTGTTTCATATTCAGCATTTCGTGTACATTTAGTTTCACTCCCCATGTACCATCCTCAATCCTAACCCAGTCTCCTCTCTGTAATCCTCCCTGCCCCCCATGCCCCTCATAGTTATGCACTCCTGTGTGTCCTGCATTTCCTCCCTGCAAATGTTGCCCCTCTGGTGTCCCATGGTCGATTGCTGCAATGGATGCATTTCCATAGAGTATGTAGTTGCATCATCCTGGGTTGAGTGGTCTGCGTGTGCATCTTGTTTACTATTGGGCTGAGAACCAGCCCCTGGGAGTGAGTTTTATTCCAGGCCCAAAATATATCCCAGGGCCATAGTAATGGGGGTCTCACCAGACTCCATCTGCCCAGTAATTCTGGTCATTATGGTGTTTTTGGATTTTGTTTCATGTTTTTCCTCCCACTCTGTCCCTCTTGTTACTCTTAACCTCTTAGCCTGTTTTAAGGTCCCTGGGTGTCGAATATGGTTTGCATTCACCTGCTAATCTAAAGGTTGGTGGTTCAAAGCCACCCAAAAGCACCGTTAATCTGCTTCTGTAAAGATTACAGCCAAAAAAATCCCTATGGATCAGTTCTACTCTGCAATGCATGGGGTTGCCCTGAATCAGAATCAATTAGATGGCAATGGGTAACAGGTAACTGCTTTGTTTGTCTTCATAGCACCTACCACATCTTGCATAATGGAATAAATCTATTTGCTTGCTAGTTTATCATCTGTCTCATTCCCCCTGGGAGGTGAATTCCTTGGGAGCCGGGATCTTACCTTATTCCCTGTTGCGTTTTGATGCTTAACACAGAACAGGCACTCACTTAGTATTTGCTGAATGAATAAATGATGTTATGCTCTGAGGGTCCTGGGGCCATCTCTAACTCCATGGTGCTCTACTCATTAGATACAGGGGCCTCTGGGGTCTAAATGGGTATACCAAAAATAACAACTGTTGCTTTTATTTAGTGCTTGCTATATATTGGGCATATCCCACCATCTCATTTTGTCTTCAAGGCTGCTTTGCAAGGGTATTAACCCCATTTAAGAGATGGGGAAAACAAGGCTGAAGCCGAACAGCCAGGAAGGGACAGAGGTAAGTTTCAAGTCCAAGATGCCTAATGCTAAAGCCTTCACTCCATCCCTTAACAACTGGATATGATGGTGCAGTGTAGTAAATTACTTTGTGTGCCTTTTCTACCCATGAGTCTTTGTAAACTCCAAGGTAGGATTTGCTATGAGCAACTGAGGAGCTCCTGATTGCTGAAGGTGTCCACCTGGAGTATTTCTGTTGGGAGTGGCACAATACAATGTTTTGGGAGGTTCCCACTCTCTCTCAGGTGTTTAAAATTCTGATGTTGTGATAGGTTACTTTGGCCACTCTGCAGGCTCAAAAGGAGGCCTTCTAGAGGCAGAATTCTCTCTGATTGCTGGTTGAGGAAGAAGTGCTGCCAAAAGAGACATGTGCCCCTGAAAGAGACACGCGTTGCTGGGAAAGAGAAACAAGAGACACGCATTGCTGAGTGAGACACCGAGGGACCAGCACTGCTGGGAAAGAGACTGTGAGAGACTGTTGACTGAGGGACGGTGGGCTGGGAGAGAGCCTGAGCATTTTTCCTGAACCTGAATTGTAGCCTGTGGTGCTTCCCTAATAAACCCCATAATCTGTGAGCTCTGTGTGGCCACTGCAGTGAATTATCGAACCCAGGAGAGAGGTGGTGGGTGCTTTGGGAGGAACAGTTGGAGCAAGGGCTGGAGGTGGGGAGGCAACATGTCTGGCCTGGCAGGAATAGGCCTTGGGTTACTGCTGGTAATCCTGTCTTCCTCTTGTAGGGTTAGAGGAGGTCAGAACATGTGGCCTCCTTGTCCTTTTTGTAGATGGTATCTACCCTGTGTTAACACTGGGGTGGTGGGGTGGTGGTAAGAAACACAAGGCTCTGACCCTCCAGACACTCACAGGGTAGCTAGGTAGTGTAACAGAGTGGTGATGAGCAAGGCACTGGAGTTAGATTCCAAATCCAAACTCTATCCCTTATCAACTGAGTCTCAGTTTCCTCATCTGTAAAATGGAGCTAATAAATCTCACCTCATAGAAATGTTGTAATGATCTAGTAACACAATGCACGAAGAGTGGTTACCTAACACAGAGCCTAGCACACAGGAAACACTCAATAAACAATTGAGTTTATTAGCTATGACTGGAGAGGCATGACTCACATCTAAAGCAATGATCCAGCCCACTGGTTCCAAATGTGTCCTCATGGTGAAGATTCTGGAAATCATAAGGCTATTGGCTAACACTCTGAACTACTAATACATTTAATTTCATCATATGAACTAGAAGCAATTTTCTTATCAGACCAGATGTGTAAAGAAGAGAGTTAAGAATCTCTAGGCAATTAAAAATTGTCATCACATACTTGTCCAAAGATGCACAGCTGGTGAGTGGTGGAGCTGGGATTCCAACTCAGGCAGTCTGGTTCCTTTTTGAGTCCCTGGGTGGTGCAAACTGCTACTGACTGAAAGGTTGGCAGTTCAAACTGACCCAGAGGCACCTTGCAAAAAAGGCCTGGTGATCTACTTTCAAAACATGAGCCATTGATGCTGCATTATCAGTAATAACAAACATTAATCTATGGGTGGACATGTAGGCAAACTGGCTAAACGATCAGATATGTCTAGGTAAAAGGGAGTACATCTATATATACGTTTGGCAGACAATATTTCTACATATGTATTTGTATGTGTTATAAGTTTGATATATAACAGAACTAATGAGGCAAAGTTGTTAACTTCGTAGTCATGGGAAAATACGTTGAGGGAGTTGCTGGGCCTGCAGGCTCTAGACCATGGTGGCATCAAGTTCAACTGGCATAACATACTACACAAAAACTTTGTTCTACCTCCTACTTTGGTGAGTAGCAACTGGGATCTTAAAAGCTTGCAAGAGACTATCTAAGATGCAACTATTAGTCTATCCTTATGTGAAGCAAAGAAGAATGAAGAAAATCAAAGACACATGGAAACAATTAGTCCAAGGGAGACTAAAAGACCATGTTAACCTTAGCCTACATGATCCTGAGACCAGAAGAACTAGATGGTGCCCAACTACCACTGTCAACTGCTCAGAAAGGGATCAGTGTAGGAAATCCTGGATAGAGTGTGAGAAAAATGTGAAACAAAACTGAAAATCATAAAAAAGACCAAGCTTACTGGTTTGATAGAGACTGGTGAAGCCTCCGAGACTATGGCCCTGAGTCACTCTTTGGCCTAGAATTGAACTCACTCCCATGGTGTCCAGTCAGAAAACTGACAGGCCTATAAGGTGAACATTTACACCAGGTAGTTACACTCCTTAGAACAATCAATCTGGGAGATCAGAAGGATACTATTTGCATACAGGGAGATAGTTCAGAGGGCAGGAAGGTGTAGGAAGGAAGGACAAAGGGGAAAGATAGCCACAGAAGAGGAAGTGGGAAGAGAGCTGTTACATTATTGGGATTGCATGAAAGAAAATGTGTATGAATTGTTGAATGGAAAATTAATTTGCTTTGTAAACCTTCACCTAAATCACACACACACACACACACACATACACACACAATTCTGTTGAAAACCCCATGGAACACAGTTGTATTCTGCAACACATAGGGTTTTCATGAGTTGGAAAAGACTGACTGCCACTGGTTTTGTTTGGTTGATTCAGTTTTGTTTGGTTCCAGAGAACTGATCAGGCTCTCTTGCCCCACATTCAGCACCCAGGGCAAGGGAGATCGAGGGACCATGAGGGGAGGAAGGTGTTACGCACCCAGAGCTAGGTGTTTCCCACACCAAGGATCATGTGATCCAAGCCAGTTCTGTACACCATGTTCTGTCTGGGGTTGGTTGTCGTTCTCCAGCAGGGAGAAAGAAGATCCCTGGAGACAGTCAGCTGCAGCCTGGTGGGTGGCAGTGCATACATTCCCCATGTTCTCAGACCTACCTACCCAGAAGAGAAGCACTGATGAGAGTCCTGTGTCGCCTGCAAAATTGCCTCCAAATTGCTGTCTTCATTAAACTGTGCAAATTTGCATCTTAATTAGGCTTAATGGAATACAATTACCAGACCCTAAGTTTTTCTCTCTGGTTCCAAGGAAGGATGCCAGAGACAAGTCAGAAGCCAATCCTGCAGGGTGGGAGGGGGCCTGTCTGGCCTCTCTCTGCAGACCATTTCGCTGGGCAAGGAGGGAAGAGGCTATAGACTGTAGGGGCTGCAGTGGTGCACTCAGGCCCCTGAGCTGCTGGAGTCTGGGCTCAGGATCAGGCCTAGGAGGCAAGCCTGGCTCCATGTCGAGTGATGTAAGTGGTAGTCATCTCTAAACCATACAGTTCAGGAGAGTAGGGAACACCTCTCACGGCAACTAATAACAACAAATTGTATCTCCAGCTCTTGGTACAGGGCTCAACACATAGTAGACTATTAATTCACATTGGTATAACGGATGGACATACACATCTCACTGAACTTCAGTGAATAAGTCTGTGAAATGAGAACCGTAATCCTACCCTTGTGGTGTTATAAAATGAAGAAAGGATTTCAGGCACACAGTAGTTACTCAACAGACAATATCTCAAATTCTCCACTTTTTAAAATTAAGGACAAGTTAGAAGCTGAACTTGGTTCATGGATGGAGAAAGGTGGGAAGACAAGAGGCCTGTACCACATAGGGTCAGGATGTTAAAGCTGGAAGAAGCCTTCAAAATGACCTAGTTAAGTGGTTCTCAACCAAAGGCTCCTTTCAATCTTCCCTGTTTGTGGAATCATTTTATCTACCACAAAATTGCCTTTATTAAGAAAGAATCCATTTTCCCTATTTTTGAATTACTCAAGGCATCCTGGGTTATCAAGCCTGGTGCCCGCCCAGTGTGAGAAGAATCATGCAGAGGTGCTGTGCTGAAGTAATTCTGGCAAAAAGCAAAGACCTCTGATGCCTCCATGGCTACAGCAGCAGGCAACGATTTCCTTTAGATGTCCCACAATGTAACAAGAGCCTCTGGAGTTTGAGTACAAGGGCCTGAGTTCTGAGCCATGGGACTACACAGATAGGAAAGGTACCTGCTTTGATTTTTCCAAGCAGGTCCTGCTTGTGCTAGCAGCTCTGTGGGCGCGAGACAAGGCCCAGGCAAAAGAGCTTCCTGCCCAGGAAGTTCCCCTCTGGAGCAGGAACAGCCATGGTGACACACAAATGGACAGATTGCCCTTTCCCAAGCACGGGAGGAAGTGTGCATTTTCAGCCCATTTCTTGGGACTTTAATTATACCATAATTTGTTTGTTTTGTGCCTAAGTTGCTAAGGTTATACCTCAATTTTTTGTTTAATGAAAAAGAAAAAAAAAAAAGACAATTTTTTAGGTTCCTTATCTGGAGAATATCTTAAATAGAACCAACAATATGGTCAGTTGTGTAGCTCTTCAGTCAAATACTCTTAGATCCAGGAACAGCATGCAACAACATGCCTGAGTCCCTGCTACATGCCAGGATCTACGGAGAGGCTGGAAAGACAATAATGGGCCAGGCAGATAACTGTCCTTCTCTTAAGAGAGAGGAGCACACAGGAAAATGGGCAGTTACAGCATATAGTGTGGTGGATGCAGGACTAAGGTAAGACCCTGGGAGACTAGGGAAGCAGTTTACCCTGCCAGGGCCAGGGAGGATGTGTGCAGGAAGGGCTTCCTAGAGGAGGTATAGTCCAAACTACTACTTGAAGAAGGAGTGTGAGTGGAGAGGGAGGGAGGGAGATGGTGCAGCACTGCAGGCAGAGGGCATAGCATGTGCAAAGGACCAGAACTGTGTGATAGCAAGGCTATTCCTGAGACTGGCAGTATGCTTAATGGTTAAGAGCAAGACCTCTGAGACAAAGAGACAGAAGCTTAAATGCTAGAATACCTCACTAATAAGGACCAGGACCCCCAGGCAGGCTGCCAACCTCTCTGTGCCTAAACTATTTCAAGCTATAAAATTGGGATAGTGATACATTTCTCACAGGGTAGTTGTCAGACTCAAATAAGATGTCTATAAGGCTCTCACCACCACAGTGTAAATTCTCAATTATTGTAATATGATCATTATGAAAATTGCACCCTACAATAAAGAAATGCAACAGGGGCTAAATTTGCTTCTCCCTGTGGCCCTCTGAGGCAGACAGGTTAGGCTTCTGCCATTCAATATGGTGACCACCAGCCACATGTGGCTGGTGACCACCTCTTTTTTCTTTTGATGAAAGTATATACAGCCAAAGATACACCATTTCAACAAGTTCTACATGTACAATTCAGTGACATTGATTGCATTCTTTATTATGTTACTATTCTTGCTCTCCTTTTCCAAGTTATTCACTACCTACAACTCATTGCACCCTATGCAACTTTTTAAGTGGCCATTGTCCATTTGATGTCACAAAGCTAATTTTCCCAAAGAGCACAATGCTCAAGGTAGATGTATTTTACTAATGAAGATAAACGTTTTTTGGTTTAAAGAAGACCTCAGGGGATAGTTTTGGTTTAAGGTTTAGAGGATAAAGAATACTTCAGGGCAATAGTTATGGGGGTTCACCAGCCTCAATGGTTCCAGAAAGTCTGAATTCCGTTGAGAATTTGAAATTCACATTTTTCCCCTTTTCAGTCAGGATTCTTCTATAGAAACTTTGATCAAGCTAATGACTCTTAAATATGGCTAGTCCTAATTAAGATGTGTTCTAAATGTAAAATGCACTCCAAATTTCAAAGACTTAGTTCCAAAGAAGAATGTAAAGTTTTCCATTAATAATATTTTATATTGATTACAAATCAAACCAAATCCATTGCTGTCAAGTCAATTTCAACTCACAGTGACCCAATAGGACAGAGTAGAACTGCCCCACAGAATTTCCAATCTTTATGGAAGCAGACTGCCATATCTTTCTCCTTGGAGCAATTGGTAGGTTTGAACCACTGACATTTCGGTTAGCAGCTGGGTGCTTTAACCACTGTACCACCATTCCCTCTTATATTGATTACATACATACTGAATTATAATATTTTGGATACATTGAGGAAATGAGACATATTATTCACATTAGTTGAATCTATTTCTTTTTACCTCTTTTTTTTTTTTTTTAACATGGCAGCTAGGATATCCGAGGTCCCTGGATGGTGCAAGCAGTTTGGAATCAGCAACTAGCCTAAGAGGTTGGTGGTTGGATCCCATCCAGCAGCACCATGGAAGAAAGGCCTGACAAACTGCTTCTGTAAAGATTACAGCCAAGAAAACCTAATGGGACACAGTTCTACTCTGTAATATATGGAGTTGCCATGAATTGAAATTGATTTAATGGCAACAGGTTAGGATTTTGGTTTACCAAGATATTTAAAATTGCATTTAGGCTTGCATCGTATTTCTATTGGATAGCGGTGGGCTATAAGGTTCTTGGGTGGCACAAATGGTTTCTGCCCAACTGCTAACCTAAAAGGTTGGTATTCAAATCCACATAGCAGCTCTGTGGAAGAAAGGCCTGGTGATCTGTTTCCATTAAGATTACAGCCAAGAAAACCCTACACAGCAGTTCTACTCTGTAACATGTGAGGTTGCCATGAGTTGAAATCAGATTAATGGCAGCTAACAACCACAAGTGCTGGGTTATACAGTATTATCCCCACTGTGAAGGAAAAAAACTGGCATTCAGACCAACTCAGTAACTTGCCTGTGTCTTGTGGCTAAGAGGGTGAAGGGGGACCAGGAATGGAGCACTATCTCTCAGTGACCACCACCCCTCCCACTCCCTCTCCTCTGTGAAAACCTCAAACTGTCTGGGAACTCACAGGACATCGGTGCTGCGATGGCGACGGTGATGGTGCTTCCCAGCCCCACATCAGCTCTCTTGTTTTTCAATCTGCAGTTTGTGCTGGGAAGGAACTATCCTCTCCCAAGCCCCTCACCCCCACTTCCTCTTTATTTAAAGAAGAAGGAGTGTGAATGGGGAGGGAGGGAGGGAGATGGTGTAGCAGTTCTTGAAACTGTTGACAAGCAGCACTTTGGACATAGAGGATGGTGGTGGTGGAGGAATAAGCCAAGCCAATTCTGTGGGCAGTGAGCAATTCTAAGGCATCAGCTTTGAATCTGCCCTAGGAGCAGGAGATAAGTATATCTGCTGGAAGTCAACAAGACCATGAATACTGAGGGCCCTAAACAAGCATGATGGCACCTACCCTCCCAGGGCCCAGGGCCCAGGGCCCAGGACTCCTAGATGGTTACTATAGTGTCATCATCATCTGGCCTACATGTCTGTGTGGGGACATCTCCAGCTGGAAGTCAGGGATCATTGGGTTTCAATCCATCTGAACTGTCTTAATGCAGCTGGTACCTGGCCCATACCTCCTTGGTACACTCCAATGTCTCTCTGCCGAAGGCCATGCTGTCTCCACCCACCCATTCCAATGGCCCAACAGCAGTGTTCACCCAGTGATTAATGAGAGTGATGGACAAACACCCTAGTTCAAGAGGACAGGTTTTCAGAGGGCCCCTGTAGGGCTGAGCCCCAGGTACCCACAGCAGGAACCTGTGCACGCACATACATTTCTTCAGGTCTCCTCCTTTCCCTGGCTCACTTCCCCATTCCCACCAGTGCTTCCTGGGATCACTTCCCAAATAAACTGGTTCAGGGACAGGAGACCGGCTCACTCAACGCTGTCCTATTCCAATGCAAAGCTCTGAGGAGTCCAAGAATTCTAAATTCATACCTAGCCTTTTATGTCCTGATAAAAATAATTACCAAAGCAGAAGGGTAGAACATATTTTGTTTACTGGTTTGCTTGTTTGATTAACACTATTTAAATGTTTTAGCGTACTGTTCATTTGTGCATCTCTACTTGTATGCTTGTTTTGGGCCCTCTCAGATGTTAGGGGTGGGCTTGGGGGTGGGGATCACCCTTGTCAACTCAGTCAGCCATTTTAACTGGACGTTCTCTTCTGTTCTGAATTAAACTGTATCCCAGAAAAACATATGCTGAAGTCCTACTCCCTATACTGGTGAATGTGAAGCATTTTTCCTTGCAGATATTATCAGCTAAATTAACAAAGTCTTATCAGAGTAGCCCCAAACCCAACTCATAGGGTCTCTATAGAACAGAGTAGAACTGCCTCATAGGGTTCCGAGGCTATAAATCTTTATGGAAGCAGACTGCCTCATCTATCTCCTGTGGTCCGACTGGTAGGTTCACTGACCTTTTGGTTAGCAGCCCAGTGCTTTAACCACTATGCCACCAGAGTAGAGTAAATCCGAATTCTAATCTCTTCTTAGTAGCATCTTATAAAAGTGAAAGACCTACACAGAAATAGAGTCACACACAGGGAAAAACAGACAGCATTTTAGGATCCATCTTCAAGCCAAGGAATGCCAAGAAATGTCTGGGACTTCCAGAAGCTGAAAGAGACAAGGAAGAATCTTCCCCTAGGGCTGACAGAGAGCACAGCCCTGCTGATGTCCTGAATTCAAATCTCCAGCCTCTAGAACTGTGGTAGCATTAGGTAACTAAGATTCCACCCCACTCTTTATTCTCCATCTCAGAGAAAGGCACCTCCACCCACCTGCATGTCCACCCCCAAGCAAAGAAAAAACAGATATTCCATAAACAGCAGCTGTTATTATATAGGAGGTCCCCAGTAATGCAAACGATTTACAAATAACTGAAAGGTTGGCAGTTCAAATCCACCCAACGGTGTCATAGAATAAAGGCCTGGTGTCTACGTCCATAAGATTACAGCCAAGGAAACTCTGTGGAGCAGTTCTGCTCTGAAGCATGTGGGATCACCATGAATTAGAATTGACTGAATGGCCACAGGTTTGGGTTATTATTATGATTATGATAAGAGATAGGTTCCTGAGTCACAGGTACTATTGTGACTTAGTTCCTTCATCAAAGAAATTTCTGGCAGCAGAGCCCTGAATAAATAAATAAATAAAGGATATTGTACAGATCAGAGGGAAGAGAATGTTTAGAGCATGGAGAACTGAAACGGAGATGGAAGATAGAAGCTGGGTAGAGCAGAAATTTAAGGGGGGACAGACACTCAGGGGCAATGAGCAAGTGCTATGGGCTGAAGGTCTTGCCTGGTAAGGTGGAAGGGAGTGAAAGAACAGGAAGTGGAGATGCAAAGAACCAACTACACTCTTTAAGACTTGCAGCTTTGCAGAGGCTGGGCATGAGGTCTCCACTTCCTCCTATAGCTGAAGATAGCAGGGATAGCACAAAGGGAAGGGACTCTTTGCAACTGAGGTTCCTGGGGGTGGGAAAATGAGGGCCCAGATGAATAACGGGATCATCGAGGTTACAGATGGAGAGCTGAATAAATGATGCAGAAGGACTAGCAGAGTTGGAGAGCAGAATCCCTATGTCTCAGAGGAGGCAACAGAATTCAAAGCAATAAAAAGCCTCACCTATTATCACCAGCGATAAAAGGCAGAGTGAGAACTCCCAGGCATATACTTGACAAGCATGGGGCTCTTCCCCCCATCTTCAGAGTTAATGTTATCATATTAGAAACAGTGTGTAGACAGCAGGGAAGCCTTAGATGCTTTCTCATTGTTTTTTTTTTTTTGGTGGGGGTGGGGTGGGATGGGGTGGGGGTGTTTGTTGTGTTTTTAAATAAATTCTGTATGCCATGACCTCACAACATAATCATATACTGTAACATTTTGTAAGGTGATCTTCAAAAGGCATGTTTATAGTGATATGCAGAAATTACAATTAGGAAGTCAGACTTTCCAGAAATAATTACTAAATTGGGTTGCCTTTCTTTACCTTTTTTCAAATGGAATCCATTAAGTGACCACAATAAGCATTCAGCATCTCTAGGTGGTTGTGGTGTAGTAAATTACATAGTGTGGCTTTTCTAGCCATAAGTCTTTGTAAACTCCGTGGAAGAATTTGCCATGAGCAACTGAGTTGCTTCTGATAGCGAAAGTTATCCAACTGGGGTGTTTCTGTTGAACTAGCATGGAGTAATCTGAGAAGTTCACACTCTCTCTCAGGTACTGGTAGATCACCAGCACTTGCTCATTGCCTCTGAGTGCCTGTCTCCTCTTAAATTTCTGCTCTACCCAGCTTCTGTCTTCCATCCCCTTTCCAATTCTACATGCTCTAAACATTTTCTTCCCTCTGATCTGGACAATTTCCTTTATTTATTTATTTATTCAGGACTCTGCTGTCAGAAATTTCTTTGATGAAGGAACTATGTCACAATAGTACATGTGACTCAGAGACCTATCTCTTATCATAATCATAATAATAACTCAAACCTGTGGCCATTCAGTCAATTCTAATTCATGGTGATCCCACATACTTCAGAGCAGAACTGCTCCACAGAGTTTTCTTGACTGTAATCTTATGGAGGTAGATCACCAGGCCTTTACTCCATGACACCGCTGGGTGGATTTGAACTGCCCACCTTTCAGTTATTTGTAAACCATTTGCACCACCCAGGACCTCCTATATAATAATAGGTGCTGTTTATGGAATATCTGCTTTTTCCTGGCTTGGGGGTGGACATGCAGGTGGGTGGAGGTGCCTTTCTCTGAGATGGAGAATAAAGAGTAGGATGGTATCTTAGTTACCTAATGCTGCCACAGTTCTGGAGTAGTATACAATTCTGATATTTGGATTGGTTAGTGGTCACTCTGCCAGGCTCAAAAGGGGCTCTACTAGAGGCAGAAGGAGTCTCTCACTGACAGCTGGGAGACATGAGAGACAGGCATTGCTGAGAGAGAGACACACGACACACGCATTGCTGAGAGAGACATGAGAGATATGCACTGCTGGGAGAGAGACTGTCAGCTGAGAGACGGCAGGCTGAGAGAGACTGAGCATGTTCCTGAACTTGAATTGTAGCCTGTTGCTTCCCTAATAAAACCCATAATCTGTGAGTTCTGTGTGGCCACTGCAGCAAATTATTGAACCCAGCAGAGAGATGGTAGGTACTGTGGGAGGAACAGTTGGTGCCAGGGTTGGTGAAAGGGCTGGAGGGAGGTGGCATGTCTGTCCTCACAGGGATAGACCTTGGGCTACTGATGGTGAGATTCTGTCTTCTTCTTGTGGGGTTAGAGGAGGTCAGAAGATGTGGTCTCTTTGCCCCTCCAGCAGTGGTGCAAACAGGTACTGTGTTCAACTCCTAACTTAAAGGTTAGAGTTTCAAGTCTACTTAGAGGCACATTGAAAGAAAGCCCTGGGTGATCTACTTCTAAAAACCGGCCACTGAACATCCTATGGAGCAGAGTCAGTTCTACTCTGACACATGAGGTCGCCATGAATCAGAGTCCACTTGATGGCAACTGTTGTTTTTTTTCTTTAGTAACTATCCAAACTAGCATCAAGGTCATTTTCAGACAAATGTGCCTTTCCCATGACAGAGTAAAGGATTTAGCCCAAAGAAAAGTGTGGTCTTTGACCTTGGCTACTGGGAAATGATCTTGAGGCCCTTGGAATGTCCTGCTTGACAAGAGCCTCTTTGTTTATCTGGGAGTTGGGTCATATCGGACAGTTTAATGATGCAATTTATGATAGGGCTTTGGGCCACATGGTATCTGCTCTACCTCCAGAGGGCCTAGAAAGTTAAAGTCAGACATGTGATATGAACTCGACCTCTGGAGATGTTGGACACTTGGTCATTCTCACCCCTGATACTGATGGAGAGGGGATTTCTACCTAACTTGGGTGTGGCACAGGGGTGTGGAGGGACCATGTGACAGATATGACTAAATATGGTCCCAGCATATCTGCCTAAATATGGAAGCACAAATTGGTTGTGAAGGCCCACTGCTGACACTCTCCTGCAAGCATCACTCAAAGCTGTTTACAGTTCCCCCTCATGCCTCTGGATGGTTGGGTCTAATTTACAAGGACTGAGGTGAATATGAATCTTTTCAAAAGGAAAACAACCTTGCAGAAGCTGCATGTTCCAAATAACCACTTGTTACTATGCTTTGCTGTCTTTGGCTAAAGGTAAGAAGAGGATTCTAGACCAGAAAGACCTGTCTCAAAAAAATTTTTGAGGTGGTCCAAGATGATGGCATAGTCAGATGCCTCATGACATTACTCTTAAAACAAAGGCCCAAGAAAACAAGTGAGTCAGATATAGATGACAACATCAAAGCATCAAAGGCAAGGCTGAACAATTAGACTGAGTGCCAAGTAAAAGGAGATACTGTACAAAAACAGTGAACATGGAGAACTATGGATTGCCAGTGCCCTGCCAGACAAACCTACACAGCATGGACATATTAAGACAAAGCAAGAAGAACTCCTAGCCAAAGACCCCATCACCTGGACTGTACATCCACATCCAGAGCCATGCAGGAGTGCTCCCTGCTCTCTGAAATGTAAGTGCACTCACTCCAACCACTGTGCCTCCTCAACCCCCCAGAGCAAGAAGCCTGTGGACCTGTGGTCTCCCCCTTCCCAGCTCCCCTATCCAACCCCACACACACGTGATTGCAGTTTGGCGGCACTCAGAACTTCCCCACCCCCAGAGCCATGGATGCATAGACTGGTGCCAACCCCTTCGCTCTGCTACTCATGCTGGGGATCTATGGACCCACACTGTCAGCCTCTCTACCCAGCCGCTGCTGTTGGGGTCCCATAGAAAGGCAGTGCCCACTTCTTTGCCTAGACATGCACACCAGGGGCCTGTGGAATGGCAGTGTCCCATTTTCTGCCCACCCAACTGTACCAAGGGCACATGATCCAGCAGCACCCCCTTCTCCACCCAACTGGCACCAGGAGCCTGTGGACAGGTGGTATTCCCTTTTCTGCCCACACTCCTGAGCTATAAGCCCATGGTCAGTGGTGCCCACTCTTCAACCCACTCATGAACACCAGGGGCCCATGGACCAGTGGTGCCAATTCCTAAGCCCAGTCACATGAGCCAACATCCATGGACCAGAGGCACCTCCTTCTCCACCTAGCCACCAGTGGCACAGGCCCAGGGACCAGTGGCACCTTCTCTTCTGCCCAGCCAATTGCACCAGGGGCCTGAAGACTAGTAGCTCCTATCCTTATGTGCAGCCAGCCACACTGGGGGCCCATCTACCACTGCCACCTGCTGCTTTGCCAAGCCACTGGTGCTGGAAGCCCATGAACTAGAGGTGCCCACTGCTATACCTACCTACCTGTGTCAGTGGCCCACAGACTAACGGCATCTCCTATTGTCTCCAGCCACCTGTGCTGGCTACCCAAGGACTGACAGCACATCTTTCCCCATGTTATACTCTAATGGACAGCCCTTCCCCCTCTTCCTGAAACCATCAGTGAGAGTTTCCATACCATCCACCTGGTGACTGACAACTTAGGCATCTTCACCATGATTACACAGCAATGAGTAGCGTACACACACAACATTCAACACAAGGACCAGTAAGAACACTCTCTATACCCACCACCAGGTGACTGACTGGACAGACATATCACCTTGGCAGGAATACCAGCTATATCCTCAGCCACCCCCAAGACCAGCAAACAGAGGCCCATGCGTACCCACATACTTGGAGACAGGTGGTGAGAGCTCAAGTGCAGCCAGACTAGTGGCCAGTGTAGTACACATGTCCTGCCTACTTGTATATATAAAAACAAAACAAAACAAAAAATCAGAATGAAGTAAACAAACACAATCAATCAATAAATATAATAACAGCTTGATGGCTTGGAGACAAAAGACAACATCAAATCACATAAAGAAGCAAGACAATATGACTCCAGCAAGTGACCAAAATAAAGGACTAGAAAACCTTCCAGAAGAAGAAATGGTAATGGAAACTACCCGATAAGGAATTCAAAAGACTAACATATAGGTTTCTCCAAGAGATCAAGGAAAACATAGACAAAGCAATAGAAGAATTCAGGAAAATAATACAAGAGCAAAATGACAAATAAATAGACAATTAGAAACCATATAAAAACAGCAACTAGAAATCCAAAAGATTAACAATAAACTTTCAGAAATAGACAATTCAATAGAAAGACACAGGAGCAGAATTGAATCAATGAAAGATAGAATCAGTGAAATAGAGGACAAATCCCTTGATATCAATTTGTTTGAGGGAAAAACAGAAAAAAAGAATGAAGGCTAAGAATTATGTGAGACATTATCAAGAGACACAATTTACACTTAATCGGAATTCCATAACAGGAGGAGGCCAAAACAAACAAACAAACAAACAAAAAAAAACCCCACAGATTTGTTGAATATTTGCTTGTAGAAAACTTCCCTAATATCATGGAAGATGAGAAGCTTTCCATCAAAGAAGCTCCACAAAGCCTACATAGGTTAGACTCCAAAAGAAAGTCACCAAGACATATAACCAAACTTGCCAAACCCAAAGACGAAGAAAGAATACCAAGAGCATCTTGGGAAAAAGGAACACTCACCTACAAAAAGGAACCAATAAGACTAAGCTCTGATTAGTTGGTAGAAATAATGCAAACAAAGGGCAATGAGATGACACATATAAAACTGTGAAGGAAAAAAATTTCTAACCAAAAATTACATTTCCAGAAAATTATTTCTCAAATATGATGGTGAAATTGGAACATTTCCAGATAAACAGAAATCAAAGGAATCTGTGAAAAACCAGAACAGCCTTATAAGAAATATTAAAGGGAATCCTTTGGAGAGAGAACTAACAACAACATGCGGTTAAGACACAGGACAGCATCACCCACAGACCAATCCAAATAAAATAAAACAAATAATACAAAAATAAAACAAAGCTAAAAGACTGAAAACAAGAAACTGGAGATATAAATCTGTAAATGACAATGTCAAAACGAAAAGGGGCAAAAATAGTATAATTATAGAACTTTCATATGGAGAGGAAGTCAAAGCAATATCAAGAAATAAGACTGCTTTGAAGTTAGGACAATAAATGTAAGTTTCAAGGTAACCACAAAGAAAGTGGTAACCACAACGAAAGGCCATGGTGAGCCAGCCCTGGAACCAGTGGAAGGTGGTAGTTTGTGTGCGTGGGGGCAGGCCATGGTGAACCAGCCCAGGACCAGCAGAAGACTGGTGTTTGTGTGTGTGGGCAGGCCACGGTGAGCCAGCCCGAGACCAGCGGAAGACTGTTTGTGCTCTGAGGGCAGGCCAGGTAAATGAGCAGGGTAGGGGAGACCAGGAAATGAGAAGAACAATATGGACAGCTAAGGGAGACAAACTTATCTGTCAGTTTGTCATACTGTGGTGGTTTGAGTGTTGCTGTGAGGCTGGAAGCTATGTCACTGGTATTTCAAATACCAGCATGGTCACTGTTGGTAGACAGGTTTCAACAGAGCTTCCAGACTAAGACAGACTTGGAAGAAGGAAGGGGACATCTACTTCTCAAAGAATTGGCCAGTGAAAACCTTATGAACAGCAGTGAAACACTGTCTGATATATTACTGGAAAACTCTATAAATAGCTCTGAAACATTGTCCAATATAGTGCTGGAAGATGAGTCCCTAAGGTCAGAAGGCAATTAGAATACCATTGGAGAAGAGCTGTCTCCTCAGAGTAGAGCTGACCTTAATGATGTGGACAGAATAAAAATTTGGGGATCCCCATTTGCGGAGATGGCATGTCTCAAGATGAGAAGAAACAGCTGCAAACATCCATTAATAATCGGAACATGGAATCTAGGAAAATTGGAGGTTGTAAAAAATGAAATGGAAGACATAAAGATCGATATCCTAAGCATCAGTGAGCTGAAATGGACTGGTTTTGGCTATTTTGAATCAGACAATTGTATGATCTACTACACTGGGGATGACAAAGTGAAGAATGGTATGGCATACATCATCACAAAGAATATATCAAGATCTATCCTGAAGTACAATGCTGTCAGTGATAGGATAATATCCATAAGCCTACAAGGAAAACCAGTTAATACTACTATTATTCAAATTTACCCACCAACCACCAAAGCTAAAGATGAGGAAATTGAAGATTTTTACCAACTCATGCAGTCTGAAATTGACTGAACATACAATTAAGATGTGTTAATTATCACTGGTGACTGGAACGCAAAAGTTGGAAACAAAGAAGAATCACCAGTAGCTGGAATATATGGCCTTGGTGATAGAAATAACGCTGGAGATCGTATGATAGAATTTTGCAAGACTGGTGACTTATTCACTGCAAATATCTTTCTCAACAACACAGATGGTGGCTATATACGTGGATTTCACCAGACAGAGAACACCAGAATCAGATTGACTACATCTGTGTAAAGAGGTGATGGAGAAGCTCGATATCTTCAGCCAAAACAAGGCCAGGAGCTGATTATGGAACACACCATCAACTGCTCATATGCAAGTTCAAGTTGAAGCTGAAGAAAATTAAAACAAATCTATGAAAGCCAAGTTCTAGTTGCATAGTGCCTAAGGCACTTGACTGCTAACCAGAAGGATGGTGGTTCAAACTCACCAGCCACTCCTCAGAAGGAAGCTTGGGCAATCTACTTCCATAGTGATACCACCTCAGAAACACAAGGAGAGGTTGCTATGAGTTGGGTCCAACTCCACGGCACATTACAACAACAACAACAATGAGAGCCAAAATAGGACCTTGATTATATCCCTCCTGAATTTAGAGACCATCTAAAGAATAGATTTGATGCATTGAACACCAATGACCAAAAACCAGAGGAATTGTGAGATGACATCAAGAACATTATCAATGAAGAAAGCAAAAGGTCATTAAAATGACAGGAAAGGAAGAAAAGAAAAATGGATGTCAGAAGAGACTCTGAAATGTCCCTTTGAACAGGGAGTAGCTAAAGCAAATGGAACAATCAGGATAAAAGAGATGAACAAAAGATTTCAAAGAGCATCTTGAGAAGACAGTCAATTATTATAATGAAATGTGCAAAGACCTGGAGTTAGAAAACCAAAAGGGAAGAACACGCTCAGCATTTCTCAAGCTGAAAGAACTGAGGGAAAAATTTAAGCCTCAAATTGCAATGTTGAAAGATTCCGTGGGCAGGAAACATCAAAACAAGATAGATAGAATACATAGAGTTGCTGTACCAAAAAGAATTGGTTGATGTTCATCCATTTCAAGAGGTAGCATATGATCAAGAACCAATGGTTTTGAAGGAAGAAGTTGAAGGTGCACTAAAGGAATTGGTGAAAAAGAAGGCTCCAGGAATGGACCCATTGAGATGTTTCAACAAATGAATGCTATCCTGGAGGCACTCACTTGGCTATGCCAAGAGATTTGGAAGACAGCTACCTGGCCAACTGACTGGAAGAGATCCATATTTCAAAGAAAGGTGATCCCTCAGAATGTGGAAATTATCGAACAATATCATTAATATGACACACAATTAAAATCTTACTGAAGATGGTTGCAGCAGTATATTGACAGAGAACTTCCAGAAATGAAAGCTGGATTAAGAAAGGGACATGGAGCAAGGGATATCATAGTTGATGTCAGATGGATCTTGGCTGAAAGCAAAGAATACCAGAAAGACGTTTACTTATGTTTTATTGACTATGCAAAAGCATTCAACTATGTGGATCATAAGAAATTGTGGATAACATTGATAAGAATGAGAATTCCAGCATAATTAATTGTACTCATGAGGAACCTGTACATAGACCTGGATGCTGTCATTCAAACACAACAAGGGGATACTTCACGGTTTAAAATCAGGAAGGGAGTGTGCTAGGGTTGTATCATTTCACCACACTTAACTTAATCTGTATGCTGAGTAAGAAAAGGCTTGGGGACCAGGACAGAGTAAGGAGTCAGCTGCAAAGTGGAAAGGCAGGAAAGTGGGAGAAAGGAGAGGAAAAGGCCGGGGGACCAGAACAGAGTGAGGAGTCAGCCGCAGGGATCCAAGTGAGGAGAGGGAACCCAGGCCATACCCCTAAAGCAGCAAGGTGGAAAAGTGGGAGAAAGGAGAGGAAAAGGCTTGGGGACTGGGACAGAGTGAGGAGTCAGCCACAGGGATCCAGGTAAGGGTGATTGGAGAGGTTTCTAACAGCTAAGGGAGACAAACTTGTCTGCCAGTTTGTCCTACTATGGTAATATGTTGCTGTGAGTCTTGAGGCTGTGCCATTGGTATTTCAAACCCAGCAGGGTGCACATGGTGCACAGGTATCAGCCCGGTTTGCAGACTGAGAAAGACTAGGAAGAAAGAAGAGGCCATCCACTTCTCAAAGAATTGGCCAGGGAAAACCTTATGAATAGCAAAGAAACACTGTCTGATACATTACTGTGCAACTTTATGAATAGTCCAGAAACATTGTCCAATACAGAGGAGGAGGATGAGTCACTTAGGTTAGAAGGCTCTCAAAATAGGAGTGGGAAAGAGCTGCATCATCAGAGTAAAACCAGGCTTACTCATATGGATAAGGTAAAGCTTTCAAGACTTCCATTTGCTGACGTGGCACCACTCAAATCGAGGAGAAACACCTGCAAACATCCATTAATCATCAGAACATGGAATGTATGAAGTATGAATTTAGGAAAATCGAAAATTGTTAAAAATGAAATGGAACACATAAAGATTGATATCCTAGGCATTCGCTGAAAAGGACTGGTTTTGGCCATTTTGAATCAGACTACCATATGATCTACTATGCCAGGAATGATGGTTTGAAGAGGAATGGTGTGGTGTTTATCATCACAAAGGATGTTTCAAGATCTGTTCTGAAGTACAATGCTATCAGTGATAGGATAATATCCATACGCTTACAAGGGAGACCCATTAATACAACTATTATTCAAATTTATGCACCAACCATGAAAGCCAAAGATGAGGAAATTAAAGATTTTTGTCAACTTCTACAGACTGAAATTGACTGAACATGCAATCAGGATGTGTTAATTATCACTGGTGACTGGAATGCAAAAGTTGGAAAGAAGAATCACTGGAAGTTGGAAAATTTGGCCTTGGTGACAGAAATAATGCTGGAACTTGCATAGTAGAAGTTTACAAGACCAATGACTTATTCATTGCAAACATCTTTTTTCAACAACACAAACGACAGCTGTACATGTGGACTTCACCAGATGGAACACGCAGGAATCAGATTGACTACACCTGTAGCAAGAGGGAATGAAAAAGCTCAGTGTCTCCAGCCAAAACCAGGTCAGGAGCTGATTGTGGAACAGACCATCAACTGCTCATATGCAAGTTCAACTTGAAGTTAAAGACAATTAAAACAAGTCCAAGAGAGCCAAAATATGATCT
>NW_006922019.1:2287731-2290055 GCF_000298275.1 Orycteropus afer afer
CAAGAAGGGAGTGCATCAGGGTTGTATTCTTTCTCCACACTTATTCAATCTATATGCTGAGCAAATAATCTGAGAAGCTGGACTATATGAAGAAAAACATAGCATCAGGATTGGAGGAAGAATCATTAACAACCTGAGATATGCTGACAATACAACTTTGGTTGCTGAAACTGAGGATGACTTGAGGCACTTACTGATGAAGATTGAAGAATACGGTGTGCAGTAGTATGGATTACATCTCAATATAAAGAAAACAAAAATCCTCACAATGGACCAATAAGCAGCATCACGATAAATGGAGAAAAGATTGAGGTTGTCAAAGAATTCACATTGTTTGGTTCTACAACCTATATCGATGGAAGCAGCAGTCAGAACATTAGATGACATGGAGCACTGGGCAGCTCGGCCGCGAAGGAACTGTTTCAAGTGCTGAGGAGCAAGGATGTCTCCTTGAGGACTAAGGCGTGCCAGACACAAGCCATGATATTTTCAATTGCCTCATATGCATGTGAGAGCTGGACAATGAATAAGGAAGATTGAAGAAGAGTTGATGTTTTTGAGTTGTGGTGCTGGCAAAGAGTGCTGAAAGTACCATGGACTGTTAAAAGAACTAACAGATCTGTCCTGGAGGAAGTGCCACTGAAATGCTCCTTAGAAGCAAGAATGGCCAGACTTCGCCTCACCTACTTTGGTCATGTTGTCAGAGGGGACCATTCCCTGGAGAAGGATGTCATACTTGGTAAGGTGGAGGGTCGATGAAAGAGGGGAAGGCTTTCAATGAGATGGATTGACTTGGTGGCTGGGACAATGGGCTCAAGTATAGCAGGGATCACAGAGCTGGTATGAGATCGGGCAGTGTTTCGTTCTGCTGTGCATGGGGTCACTATGAGTTGGAAACAACTCAACGGCACCTAACAACAACAACAAATGCTGAGCAAATAATCTGAGAAGCTGGACTATATGAAGAAGAATATGGCATCAGGATTGGAGGAAGGCTCATTAACAACCTGAAATACACTGATGACACAACTTTCCTTGCTGAAAGTGAGGACAACTTGGAGTACTTACGGATGAAAATTTCATATTACTTGATTCTACAATCAATGTCAATGGAAACAGCAGTTCAGACATCAAAAGATGTATTGCATTGGGCAAATCAGTTGCAACTGTTGCAAGGCCCTCAACAAGATAGATTGACACAGTGGCTACAGCGATGGGCTCAGATATAGTAGGGATCATGAAGCTGGCACAGGACTGAACCATGTTTTGTTCTATTGTACATAAAGTCACATTGACTTGGAGACAACTCAGTGTCACATAACAACAACAACACACAACACACAACAAAGAAAGTTAACAAACTCGTTCATCAAAATAAGAAAGAAGAAAAACTTAAAGACTCAGTAAACACAAAGTCAACAGAAATGAAAGAAGGAAATGAAAACCCAACAAAAAGAAAATTAACGGAACATAGAAACCATCAACACTTCCAAAAAAAGAAAAAAAAAAGAGCACAACAAAATGATGGTAGTAAATTCCTATATATTGATAATGACACTGAATGTAATTGGCTTAAATACATCAGTAAAGAGACATAGAGTGCAAGAATGGATTTAAAAAATCATGACTCATCAATATGCTGTCTGCAAGAGACACATCTTAGACACAAATACATAAATAATACTAAAACTCAATGGATGGAAAAATACATCAAGCAAAAAATAATTAAAAAAAGAGTAGGCATGGCAATATTAATCTCTGATAAAATAGACTTCAAGCCAAAATCTACCATAAAAGATAAAGAAGGGTATTATATAGTAATAATAATTATTATATAATTGTGGTGTAGTAAATTACTTAGTGTGGCTTTTCTACCCATAAGTCTTTGTAAACTCCAAGGTGGGAATTGCTATTAGCAACTGAGGAGATCCTGATTTTAAAGTTGCCCACCTGGGTTATTTCTGTTGGGCGTGGCACAATACAATGTTCTGGGAGGTTCCCACTCTCTCTCAAGTGCTTAGAGTTCTGATGCTGTGATTGGCTAGTTTGACCACCCTTCTGGGCTCAAAAGGGGCCTCCTGGAGGCAGAACTCTCTCTGACTGCTGGTTGACGAAGACGTGCTGCCCAAAGAGACACGCAACCCTGAAAGAGACACGTGCTGCTGGGAAAGACACGCAAGAGACACGCATTGCTGAGTGAGACACCGAGGGACCAGCACTGCTGAGAAAGAGACTGTGAGAGACTGCTGACTGAGGGACGGTGGGCTGGGAGAGAGAAACTGAGCATTCTTCCTGAACTTGAGTTGTAGCCTGGTGCTTCCCTA
>NW_006922019.1:2290155-2301271 GCF_000298275.1 Orycteropus afer afer
TTGGGAGGAACGGTTGGTGAAAGGGCTGGAGGGAGGCAGCATGTCTGGCCTTGTAGGAATAGGCCTTGGGTTACTGCTGGTAATCCTGTCTTCCTCTTGTAGGATTAGAGGAGGTCAGAACATGTGGCCTCCTTGCCGTTTTTGCAATATTATTATTATTATATAATAATTAAAGTATCAATACACCAAGCAGACAGAACTATAATAAATATATATGCATCCAATAACAGGACTCCAAAATACATGAAACATACTCTAACAACACTGAAACAGAAACAGACAATTCCACAATAATTGTTGGAGACTTCAGCACACCATTTTTGGTGAAGGACAATTAGAAAGAAACTCAACAAAGACACAGAAGATCCTAATGCCACAATCAGCCAACTTGACATCTTAGACATCAACAGACCACTCCACCCAACAGCAGCAAACTATACATTTTTTTCCAATGCACATAGGTCATTCTGCAGAATAGACCACTTTTTAGGCAACAAAGCAAGCCTCAATAAAATGCAAAACATCAAAATAACACAAAGCATTTTCTCTGATGACAATGCTATAAAAATAGAAATCAATAATAGAAAGAGCATGGGAAAAAAAATACATAGAAACTGACTAACATCTGGCTTAAAAAAAACACTTTGATATAAGATATCAAAGATGAAATTGAAAAAATTCCCAGAATCAAACAAGAATGAAAACACAACATACCAAACCTTTGGGACACAGCAAAAGCAGTGCTCAGAGGTCAACTTATAGCAATAAATGCACACATCAAAAAAGAAGAGGATCAAAATCAAAACCTTAATCCCACAAGTTGGACAAACAGAAAGGGAGCACCAAAGTCACGAGAAGAAAGGAAATGATAAAGATTAAGAGCCAAAATAAATGAACCAGAGAAAGAGAAACAATAGAAAAAATCACAAGGATAAGAGCAAATTTAGAGACCCTAATTTATGGCATAAATAGATTATCAAGCATAATCCAAAATGTGCAAACAGCAGAAGATAAACTAGATGATTGGGACCTTCTGAAAATTAAAATTTTATGTGCTTCAAAAGACTTCTAGAAGAGAATAAAAAGAGAACCTGGAGATTGGGAAAAAATATTTGAAGAATGACAGATCTGAAAAGAGACTCATGTCTAAAATTTATAGAAAATTACAACACCTCAACATCAAAAAGACAAACAATCTGATTGGAAAACCAGCAGAAGACATGAATAGACATTTCACTGAAGAAGAAAAAAAAAAAAAAAGAAAAGAAAGAATCACTAGGATCAGAAATTGGTTCTTTGAAAGATCAATAAAATCAACAAACCACTGGCCAAATTGACAAAAGAAAAGCAGGCGAAGAAGCAAATAACCCAAACAAGAAATGAAATGGGTGACATTACAATAGAGCCTATAGAAATAAAAAGAATCATAAGAGAATATTATGACAAATTGTACTCCAACAAATTTGAAAACCTAGAGGAAATGGAACACACTACCTACCTAAACAAACACAAACTGACGTAGAATAACTGAACAGACCCATAACAAAAGATCATTAAAAAACTCCCAACAAAAAATAAGTCCAGGCCCAGACAGCTTCACTGGAGAATACTAGCAAATATTTAGAGAAAAGCTCACACCAATATTACTCAAACTATTTCAGAGCGTAGAAAAGGGAGGGATACTCCAAAATTCATTCTATGAAGCCAGCATAACCCTGATATCAAACCCAGGAAAAGACACCACAAAAAAGAAAATTATAGACCAATATCCCTCACGAATATAGATGCAAAAATTCTCAACAAATTTCTAGCCAACAGAATTTAACAGCATACCAAAAAAATAATACATCATACCCAAGAAGGATTCATACCAGGCCAGTACAGTTCAACATCAGAAAAACAGTCAGTGCCATCCATCACATAAATGAAACGAAGGAAAAGAATCATCTGATTATCCCAGTTGACACAGAAAAAAATATTTGATGAAGTCCAACATCCATTCCTGATAAAAACTCTCAGCAAAATTAGAAGGGAAATTCTCCAACATAAGAAAGGGTATTTATATAAAATCAACAGCCAATATTACTCTCAACAGAGAGAGACTGAAAGCATTCCCTTTGAGAATAAGAACCAGACACGGATGCCCTTTATCATCAGTCTTATTTGACATTGTACTGGAAGTTCTAGAGCAACTGGCAAGAAAAGGAAGTAAAGGGCATTCATATTGGTAAGGAAGAAGTAAAATTATCCCTATGTGCAGAATATATGATCCTATTCACAGAAAATCCAGAATTCCACAAGAAAGCTACTGGAACTAATAGGATTCAGCAAAGTAGCAGGATGCAAAATCAACATACAAAAATCAGTTGGAATCCTCAACATCAATAAAGAATTTCGAAAACGAAATTAAGAAAATAATACCAATTGCAATAGCCTCCAAAAAGATAAAATACTTAGCAATAAATCTAACCAGGGATGTGAAAGACTGATACAAAGAAAACTATAAAACACTACTGTGAGAAATCAAGAGACCTATATAAATGGAAAAACAAACCATGCTCATGGATAGTAAGACTTAACATTGTGAAAATATCCATACTACCCAAAGCAATCTATAGATAAAATGCAACTCTGATCCAAATTCCAACAGCATTCTTTAACAAGATGAAAAAACCAATCACCAAATTTATATATAAAGGGAAAAGACCCCAGATAAATAAAGCATTTAGGGAAGAAGAAGAACAAAGTCAGAGGCCTCACACTATCTAAGAACCTATCATACAGCTATGGTAGTCAATACAGCCTGGTGCTGATACTACAACAGACACATAGACTTATAGAACTGAATTGCGAACCCAGACATAAATCTATCCACCTATGGACAGCTGATCTTTGACAAAGGGCCAAAGTCTATTAAATGGAGAAGAGACAGTTTCTTTAACAAACAATGCTGGCAAAATTGGATGTCTCTTCATTTTGTAGAAAAATGAACAGACCCATACCTCACATCATACACAAAAGCTAACTCAGAACAATGCCAGAGGCCCTAATATGGCATAAATAGAATATCAAACATAAAATAGAAATAGAAAAACAGCAGAAGATGAACTAGATAAATGGGACTTCCCAAAAATGCTCATCAAAAGACTTCTCCAAAATAGTGAAAACAGAACCTACACACTGGGAAAAAATTGTGTCAACAACATAGTTAACAAGGGAATAATCTCTAAAATTTATAGAAAAATTCAACACAACAACAAAAAGACAAACAACCAATTTTTTTTAAAAAATGGACAAAAGGCAGGAACAGACACATAACCAAAGAAGACATTCAGGCAGCCAATGAAGAAATGCTCACGATACCATTAGCCACTAAATCCCCCCCAAAAAAAACCAAACTCACTGCTGTCGAGTTGGTTCCGACTCATAGCAAACCCTCTTAGGTGTCTGATGCAGTATCTCTACAGAAGTAGATTTCCCAGTCTTCCTTCTGAGGAGTGGCTGGTGGGTTTAAACCACCAGCCTTCTGGTTAGCAGTCAAATGCCTTAGGCACTACACCACTAGAACTCCTAGTTGTTGTTATTGTTATGTGCCATTGAGTCAGACATGATTCATAGTGACACCTCCTTGGGTTTGCGAGGCAGTATCACTACAGATATAGATTGTCAGAGCTCCTAAGAGAGATGCAAATCAAAGCAACAATGAGATATCATCTCACTCCCAGCAATAATAGCAATGACTAAAAAAAAAAAAATAGAAAACAATTGCTGACAAGAGTGTGGAGAGAGTGGAACTCTCACGCATTGTTGGTAGGATTGTAAAGTGGTACAACCATTGTAGAAAAAAGTATGGCACTACCTTAAAAATTTGGAAATACAGATACCTTGTGAACCAACAATCCCACTACTAGGTATATGCACTAAAGAAAGAAGAGCTATGACATGAATAGATATATGCACACCCATGTTCATTGCAGCCCTACTCACAATAGCAAAAAGATGAAAACAATCTAAGTGTTCATCAAAGGATGAATGGATAAACAAACTATGGTACATACACACAATGGAATACTACACAACATTAAAGACTAATGATGAATTTGCAAAACAGCTCATAACATGGATAAACCTGGAGGACATTATGCTGTGTGAAATAAGTCAATCACAAAAGGGCAAATATTGTATGAGACCACTAATATAAATAGTCAAGAAAAGGTTTATGCACAGAAAGAAATAATCTTTGATGGTTACCAGGGATAGAAGCAGAAGGGAGGGAAAACTGCTAACTACAGAGTACCTACTGCCATCGAGTCAGATCCGACTCATACCAACCCCTCCTTGGGTTTCTGAGGCGGTATCACTATGGAAGTAGATCACCCAACCTTCCCTCCAAGGAGTGGCTGGTGGCTTTGAACCTCCAGCCTTCTGGTTAGCAGTCAAATGCCTTAGGCACTATGCCACCAGAGCTCTATGTATTAACTAGAGTGAAGGGAAAGGAAATATACAGTAAGGGGGAGGTCAGCATAACATGATAGAGGTAAAGGAAGACACTAGGAAGTACGGTGCCTAAGGCACTTGACTGCTAACCAGAGGGCTGGTGGTTCAAACTCACCAGCCACTCCTCAGAAGGAAGGTTGGGCAATCTACTTCTGTAGTGATTCTGCCTCAGAAACCCAAGGAGGGGTTGCTATGAGTCAGGTTTGACTCAATGATACATAACAATAACAACATCACATACACAATCCTGCAATAACAGTAATAATAAACAATAATTTATGAGTAGATATGCAAGCTGAACAGGTGTAGGATGGTGTATGGGAGTAAACCCATGAGCATATATATATATATATATAGGCTTGACAGAGGATATTTCTACATATGTAGTTGTACATGCTGCAAATATATCCATGTAAGTAGTAGAGCATACAGGAGGCAAAGATAGGAAAACTTCTGAGCCATAACCAAACACTTTGAGGGACTGAGCCACTGGGCTTGGGGGCTCAGGAGCATAGTCTCAGACATATAGGTCAACTGACAAAAAATAGTCCACAAAGACAATGTTCTATATCCTACTTTGGTGAGTAGCAAAGTAGCCTTAAAAACATGCGATTGGCCATGTAAGATGCAACTATTGATCCTTCCCTGTTTAGAGCAAAGAAGAGTGAAGAAAATCAAAGACTTAAAGAAACAATTATCAAAAGGACTAATAGATTATGCAAATCACAACCTCCACAAGTCTCAGACCAGAACTAGGTAGTGCCTGGCTAGTGGTGTGATTGGGATCACAATAGAAGGTTCTGGACAGAGTAGGAGAAAAAAGGTGGAACAAAATTAAAAATCATAAAAAAGACCAGACTTCCTGATCTGATAAAGACTGTGGCCCTTAGACACCCCTCAAACATGGAAATGAACCCCCTCCTGGGGATCACCTTTCAGCCAAATGACAGGCCTATAAAGTAAACAATACCACCCTCTGAGCAATCGATCATAAGAGACCAAAAAGGCAGCATTTGCACAAAAACAAGGTTGAAAAAGCAGGAAGGGGCAGGAAAGAAGAGGAATGGATACAGGAACCCAGGGAGGAAGTGGGAAAAGTGCTGCATTGAGGGGATTGCAACTAATGTCACAAAGCAAAATGTGTAGAAATGGTTGAATGGGAAACCAGTGCACTCTGTTTCACCCAAGTTACAATAAAATGTTAAAAAAAAAATTTAAAAAAAGGAAAAAGAATAATGTATATTGGAGGAATGTCAAACTGACTTCACAAAAGCACTAGTTGGGTTTGTGCTTCTGAAGGGGAAATTTACTTCTTTTTCTTGAACTAGGGGCTAATGTTCCTCTTGATAGAACATCTTGAGAATTAAAATGGAAATCTGGAGCTCCCTGAAGTGTGGTATGTATATCAATGTCAGTAAGCACAGTGAGTTTTCTGTCACACAAAAAACATTTTGTTTTAACGTTACATACATATTTTCAGGTATCTTAGGAAAAAAGCAATCATATTCCTGAATTCATGACTATGATTGCCTAAGACAAAGCCTGATTTAAATTAAAAAGTGAGATGACTTAGAGAGTTATGAAGTAAATAACAGTATAGGTAATATACAAAAACAGTGAGAATAGTGAAATATGCACAACATTGAGATAACAGGTAGGTAACCAGTTGGCATGGAGCCTGCTACAGAGCAGACTCCACTGAAGTGGACTCATCTCTGTTGGGGAATGGGTGGTTCAGCGTTAGAAATCTCATGTTCCTAGCAGGAGGCCTAGGTTCTATTCCTGGCCAATGTACCCTATGCACAACCATCATCCATCAATGGAGACTTGCATGTTGCTATGATGTTGAACATGTTTCAACAGTGCTTCCAGGCTAAGATGAACTAGGAAGAAAGGCCTGAGCATCTATTCCCAAAAATCAGCCAATGAAAAGCCTATGTATGGACCACAATGGTCTGACCTGCAACCAATCATGGGGATGGAGCAGGACTGGGCAGCAAGTTGTTCAGCTGTGCGTGGGGGCATTATAAGTTAGGGCTGACTTGACAACAGTTAACAACAACATCACAAAAAGACTGGGGTGGGAGGTGTTGAGTGTGCATCTTGTACTCACTGGAGACTCAACTCATCCTGGTGATTTATGGAACAAACAAAGAAAAGCAAGTGCATATTATATGACAGAGATGTGTATGTATGTTTACCAAACACATGCACTAGAATGTTCACAGAACACTATTTATAATGGACCCAGACAAGGCATCACCACATCAACAAGAGAAGAACACATTTTGGTATATTCACGCTATGGAATATGATACAGCAGCAAAAACAAATGAGCTATAACTATACACAACAACATAGATGAATATCACAAATATAAAGTTGAGCTAAAAAAGACAAACATAAGTACCCAAATAGGCAGAGCTTAGTGTAGTGCCTAAGGCATTTGACTGCTAACCAGAAGGCTAGTGGTTCAAACCCACCAGCCACTCCTTGGAAGGAAGGTTGGGCAATCTACTTCCATAGTGATGGTGCCTCGGAAACCCAAGGAAGGGTAGCTGTGTGTCAAGTCTGATTCAATGGCACATAATAACAACAACAATATCTATGTTGTTAAAATCAGGATAGTGGTTGTCCTTGGTTGAGGGGTAGGTGACTGAAAAAGAATGTGAGAGGGTATGATCTGAGCACTAGTTACACAGGTGTTCTGTGTCAACTGGGCTGGGCCATGGTTTTGAGTGCACAGCAGCTGCATGCAGTTATTTCCCATGATGAGATTATAATTACCTCCATGGTGGAATCTGCTGTGAGCAGCTAGTGAGATGCCTTTGGGGTCTGGCCTGCTTCTAGTCTATAAGGAGAAGCTTTGAGAAATGTCTCTAGCTTTCTGGCACATCTGGATCCTGCATTTCGCTGTCTTCATCTCAGTGGCCTGCTTTGTTGCCTGCTGATTTGGGGATTGTTCCTGGACTTGAACCAGTGGTCTGCCATGTATGTGCCTGTTGATCTTGTATTGTGCCATTCTACTTGATGACCTTGGATTCATCAGCCTCCACAGCTAGCAGCTGCCTTAGTTACAAGAAACCTCCAGCTCCGGTGGGACTTCAATAAAAGGCAGAGCTGAAGCCCAAGGTTGAGGGGCCTTCAACCAATCCCTAGAGATGGGACTCTGAATTTGGGCTTCTGGCCTCCTAACATGTAAAAGAATAAATTCCTGTTAAAGCCATCCACTTGTGGTATTTCTGTTACAGCAGCACTAGAGAACTAATACAGGTGTGTTCAATTTGTTAAAGTTTGACTAGTGATATGTATGCTTTTTACATATATTAGAGTTCAGTAAAAAGTAGTAATAGTAGCAATCTAATAACAAAGTTCTTGCTCGTAGTTGCCATTGAGTTAATTCCTACTCATGGTAGCCTCATGTGTGCAAAGTAGAACTGCTCCATAGGGTTTTCAAGGCTGTGACCTGTTGGAAGCAGATTGCTGGGCCTTTCTTTCAAGGCACCTCTCTGGATGGGTTTGAACTGCCAGTCTTTCAGCTGGTAGTCAAGCGCTTAACTGTTCGACCCACTTGGAAACTCCTAATCAAATAATGATAGTAAAAATGATAACAATAATAATAATGATAATAAAAGGAGCCTTGGTGATACAATAATTAAGTGCTTCTCTGTTAACTGAAAAGTCACAAATTCAAACCCACCAGACCTGGAGATCTGCTTCCATAAAGATTACAGACTAGGAAACCCTATGTGGGCAGTTCTCCTCTGTCTTATAGGGGTGCTATGAGTCTGAATCAACATCAATAATAAAGACCTATGTACAGTCAAATGATAACACCCAATGGAGAACTTGGTTAGTGAGTTTCCTGTGTACACATCAGGGGTAGAGAACAAGGGAACAGGAGTTCATACCACTTCCTTCTTTGTCTACCACACCCACTAAACAGGGCTCTTTTCCTTTAATAAGTAACATTTTTAGTTTCTAAGGTCTGTAAGCACTGACCTCCCCTAGAAAAGGAGGGGGAGCATTAGTTCATATCTGGCACTCTGCTCAATTTCATGAGGCCAGTGGCTGTCAACCAGGGGCAATACTGGCCTGTAAGGGGTGTCTGAAGTCCCTGGGTGGTGCAAACCGTTAATGCACTGGACTGCTAACTGAAAGGGTGGAGGGTCGAGTACACCCAGAGGTGCCTTGGAAGAAAGGCCTGGCAATCTACTGCTGAAAAATCAGCCACTGGAAATCCTATGGAGCACATGGTGTTTTTATGAGTTGGAATCAACTCAACAACTGAAAGGGATATTCAAGCCAATTTCCTCTCCAGACTTCCCTTAACAGCTGCAGCTCCTGAATCTGGTTCTTTGGTGCTATGGCAAGGGGCTGAGATGGGTCTTCAAGTTTCTCCATCTCTCTCAGAACTTTCCTTCCCAAGCCCCTTCCAGGTGTGATTAGAGTCTATTATCATTGTTCCTTGACACTGTGACAACCAGGGAACTGCTTCCAGCCCCCCATCTATCAGTCCACTGGAGGCTTAGATACTCAGGCTATTTTCATTAAAAGCATACAGTGAATTAGAGATAATTAGACCCTAGTCATCACACTCTGGACTTGAAAACATTTTAATTCCTTAAGTATTCCCAAACTTTGATTTTATAACAAGACAAAGTGACCAAGGCAGGAGGGGACTACTGCAGACACATAGGGTGGAGCCTGGGATGCAGAGTGCACAGGCTAAACAGAGGATGAAGGATGATGAGCTCCACATTCTTCCTTCCTGGCAGCTGGCTCATGGCCTGTTCTGAGGAGGCCTCAGAGAGCAACTTGGGCCTGCCTGGCCTGAGGCCAGTGTATCCTGAGGGCAGTGTGTCCCAGACTAGTCTTTCCTCCCCACTGGAGTAGTCAGAGTTGAAGCTTAAGTGTGGGTCATGGTTAAGGGCCATCCTATGTAGTCTGGTCATACTCAGTCAGGTTCTGGGTTGGTTTCTGGAGCCAAAGTTTAAGAGTGACTCAGGGCTCAGTGTCCTCTGGGCACTTATATTCCCTCTTGGGACTTGCTGGACTGTGATAGCTGGTGCAGGGCAGGACTGGGTGTCCTGGGGCCCCTAGCTAAACACCATCCTGATGACACCCTTCAATCATCAGACTCATGGGTGTCCCAAAAAAAAACAAACCCCTTGCCAATGAGTCAACTCATAGTGATACTACAGGACAGAGTAGAACTGCCCCATAGGGTTTCCAAGTCTGTAATCTTCACAGAAGCAGACTGTCACATCTTGTCCCATGGAGCAGCTGGTGGGTTCAAACTGTTGATCTTTTGGTTAGCAGCTGAGCACCTAATCACTGTGCCACCAGGGCTTCTCTTGGTATCGCAATTGCCTCCCACAAAGCACCATAAAGGCAAATGGACTGCTAGTTAGGTAGAGACAAGTATTGATTTAGGTGAAGGGAAGGGGAATGTACTAAATGTGAGTGATCAACACAGTGGCATTGAAGAAGAGGAAGACATAGAGAGGTGCATGGGAGGTACAGAAAACAAAGATGAACCTTTTGCACAAACAGTACTGCATTGTCAGTGATGGCAAACATTGATCTAGTGGTGGATAGATGGGTGGACAGAATGAATGATTAGGTATGCCTATGCAGGGGAAGTGTACCCATGACCATGTATAGGGTTGGCAGACAATGTTTCTACAAGTGTATTTGTATGTTCTGTAAGAATGTCCAGATATATAGTACAGCTGATAAGGGACAAGGTTGTAGTCACTTCTTGGCCACAGCCAGCAACCCAGAGGGAGTGAGTGGTTGAACCTGTGGGCTTGAGACCATGGTTGCAGGGGACATCAAGTTCAACTGGCATAACATACTACACAAAAACATTGTTCTACATCCTACTTTGGCAAGTAGCAACTGGGACCTTAAAAGCTTGTAAGTGGCTGTCTAGATGGAACAATGGGTCTTTCCTCATCCAGAGCAAAGAAAAATGAAGAAAACCAAAGACGCATGGAAGCAATTAGTCCAAGGGACTGGTACACCATGTGATCCTCAGCCTGTACAACTATGAGAGCAGAAGAACTTGATGGTGCCCGGCTACAACTGTCACCTACTCAGAGAGGGATCTATGTAGGAGATCCTAGATAGAATGGGAGAACAATGTGGAAGAAAACTCAAAATCATAAAAAAAGGGGGTGGCAACAGGTTTGCTGGTCTGATAGAGCCTGGGGAGACCCCTGAAACTATCACCCCTAACTGCCCTTCAGGTCTGGAATTGAACTCACTCCTATGGCTTCCAGCCAAACAAAAGACAGAAATAGGAGCTGAATATTTACATTAGGCAGATACACTCCTTGAGAGATCAGTCATGGGAGAATAGAAGGGCTGTGTATGCACAGGGAGACAGCTCAGGGGTTAGGAGTGCATGGGAGGGAAGGACACAGAGAAGAGGTAACTATGGGGAGGAAGTGGGAAGAGAGCTGTTGCATTGTGGGAAATTGCAGTCAATGTCATGAGACAAAGTGTATGTGAGCTGCTGTATGGCAAGTGAATTTACTCTATAAATTTCACCCAGGGCGGGGCAAGATGGCGGACTAGGCAGAAGGATTGCACAGACCCTCTTCAACAAAGA
>NW_006922019.1:2301392-2331519 GCF_000298275.1 Orycteropus afer afer
TCTGGTTAGCAGGCAAGTGTCTTAGCCATTATGCTACCGAGCTCCATATATATATATATATATACATATATATATATATATATATATATATATATATATATATACATATATACATATAAAAGCAAATGGGCTCCTGACTTTTTAGAATCACATTATCCTGCTGAAGACATGTATTTCCTGCCTCTGTCTCCTCCAACTTACCTGGATTTGCACAATTCTCACCCCTATAGTAGTCATTTTTCACAAAGAAGTGTGCATGTGTTTTCAAAAATTATAAAAATTTCATTTCATGTAAAAAGTTAACTTTTGTTTCAGCTGTTCTGGTTACCTAGTGCTGCTCTGACAAGAATATACCATAAATGGGATGGCCTTAACAAACAGGAGTTTATTCTCTTACAGTTTGGAGGCTTTAAGTCCAAGTTCAAAGTGCCAGGCTCTAGGGGCTGGATGAAAGCCCCTCAACTTTGGGGTCTAGCTCTGCCTCCTGCTCCTGGCCCACTGGAGCTAGAGGCATTCCTTTATTCAGACAGCTGCTGGCTGCTGAGGCTGACAAGCTCAAGGTTAACAAGTAAAAAGGCACAGTCCCGATGTTACCAAACCACACGGCAGGCCATTGATTTAAGTCCATTGGAAGTCCCAAGGTTAGCAAAGCATAGCAGGCTGCTGAACAATGACACGGCTATATGCAGGGTCAAAGTGTGCCATAAGCTAGAGACCATTCCTGCAGCTGCTACTTATACACGAGAAGCAAACTGTAAGAGAATAAACTCCTGTTTGTTAAACCTATCCCATCTGTGGTATATTCTTGTCAGAGTGGCACTAGATAACCAGAACAGAATATGGTACTGAGAGAGTGGGGTGCTGCTCTGACAGATACCTAAAATGTAGAAACAGGAATGGAGTGCATCCCTTACCTGAGACTCTGGCAGAGAGACCCTGGCATATGGCATGAGAGATGGCAGGAGCAGAGCCAAGAGACTGGCAGAGAGATAGCAGCAGAGAGACCAGCATGAGAGAGGGCAGTAGCAGAGCCCAGGGAGAAAGGCATTAAACAGCAACAGGCTTACAGCCCACGGAGGAGAAAGCCGGATGCCACTGCGTAGGCAGCTTCCTGGTAGAGTGGGCTGCCTTCAGGCATTAATTGGTGAAGGGACTGGCATAAAATGGAGTAGCAGCTTGGCCAGCCCCTGGAGCAAGAAAGCTAAGTGTCCTTTGGGCAAAACAATTTCCAGTGGAGTGGGTTGTCCTCGGGCATTAATCAGCAGAAGCGGAGAGACTAAGGAAACCGGAAGCAGAGCTGCTTCAGCCTCAAAGGGTAGTACCATGGCCTTTGGGGGTGGAATCACCATAGCCCCCTAGGTTTTAAAGAGTTAGATCTTCACCAACTCGGTTCTGGAGTGAGCCAGTGGGATGGAGCCATGGGTGCTGCCCAAGAGTGAGGGGGTAGGGCTGCCATGTCCAAGAGGGAGAGGAACTGGGGCTGTCAGGCCAAGGGGGTGAGGTTGCCATTGAGAGGAACTAGGAGACTGGAGCTACCTAGTGAGAAAGCTGTACAGATGCCACCCAATGAAGATCTGTACAGATGCCAAGTTGACAAAGGGTGGAATTGTGGTAGTTAAATTTGTATGTCAACTTGGCTGTGCCTGGTTGAATGGTTGGGCAGCTGGTGGTAGTTATTATTCTCCATGATGCGACTGGCAATCAACTCCATGGTGGGATTTACCACAAGCAGCTGAATAGCTGCTGCCTTTGGGATGTGGTCTGCTTCCTATATATAAGGAGAAGACTTGCGGATAGTCTCTAGCTTATGGCACCTTGAACTCTGCATGTAACCGTGTCATTGTTCAGCAGTTTGCCATGCTCTGCCTACCTTGGAACTTACAATGGACTTGAATTAATGGCCTGCCATGTGGTTTTGTAACATGGGGACTGTGCCTTTTTGCTTGTCAAACTTGTTAGCCTCAGCATCCAGCGCTGTCTGAATGAAGAAAAGCCTCTAGCTTCAGTGGGCTGGGAACTGGAGGCAGAGCTGAAGCCCAAGGCTAAGGGGCTTTCACCCAGCCCCTAGATCCTGGTGCTTCAAACTTGGACTTAAAGACTCCAAACTGTAAGAGAATAAACTCCTGTTTGTTAGCTCATCCTATTTGTGGTATATTCTTGTCAGAGCGGCACTAGGTAACCATAACATCAGCAAAACAACAAACTATTACAGTGTCAAACTATTACAACCAGTGCTGCCAAGGATGTCATTATAATACTGGCTAATATTTACTGAGCAATATGGGCAGCAGAATTCTATGGTAGAACTCCTATCTTCCATATGGGAGACCCAGGTTTGATGCACAGCCAATGTACCTCATGCACGGCCAGACCTATCTGTCAGTGGAGGCCAGTATGCTGCTATGATGCTGAGAAGTTTTCAGACTAAGACAGACTAGGAAGAAAGGCCTGGTGATCTACTTCTAAAAAAATCTTCCACAGAAAACCCTATGGATCACAACTGATCATGGGGATGATACAGAATGGGGTAGCATCTCATTCCATTGCACACAGTGACTGGGGTCACCATGAATCAATGGACAACTTGATGGAATCTAACTATTATGTACCAGGCACTAACCTAAGAGCTTTATGTGTACTGTTGTTACTGTGTGCTGTCAAGTCAAATGTATGAATTATTGTACCATCTTATTTAATTCTTCTTCTGTTCTCCTCCCCATTTTACACGTTAGGAAACTGAGCTATAGAAAGATAGAAGAGCTGGTAAGTAGGCAAGCTAGGATTCAATGCAAGGCAGCGATGAATCCAGAGCCATTTTTTTCCACTCTGTTGGTCTACAATGTAAGTAAGCTTGTGGTATCTCCTGGACTCAGAAGAATAACACATATGTCTAAGAGTAAAGAGATCTGAGTTTGCAGCTACACATAAGCTGTGTGACCTTGGGGTCAGCTGCTCAACCTCCCTGAGACCATCCTGTCACCTGTACAATAGGGATGAGGTCTGCCCTCTGACCCAGAGGGTTTCTGTGGGTCAGATGAGATAATGGATGTGAAAATATTTCTTAGAAAAGTAGAGTAAGCATTATTTCATACTTAGCAAATATTTGTGTGAAGCAGCAGGGATATTCTGATAATACCCCTGTCCTCAGGAGGTACCTAGGATCTTATGAAAAAAGAAAAACCAAAAAACCAAACTCACTGCCTTCAAGTTGATTCTGGCTCATAGCACCCCCATTGGGTTTCTGAGGCTGTAAATCTTTATGGAAGCAGATTGCCCCATCTTCCTTGCACGGAGTGGCTGGTGGGTTTGTACTGCTGACCTTCTGGTTAGCAGCCAGATGCTTTAGCCACGACATCACCAGAGCTGCTAAGAAGAAAAAAGGGCTTCTGCAAACTTGGGGGGAAGTTTGAAGGCACAGCTGGGAGGGTGGCCAAGAATGCACTGTGTGATCTGACACAAGTCACTGCCCTTCTCTGGGCTTGTCCCTCATCAATCCTACAATGAGGGAACCTCAGAGGACATCCCTTCCCATTCTGATGTTTGATGCTTTGACCTCATTTCTAGGCCAAAATATTTGTGAAACAGCAAGAGGCTTACCATTCCAGCATTCTTGCTGGTGGAAGCAAACAGCAGTGATGTGTCTGATAAATATTAATGGTGTCTACATATGCAAAATCAAGGCATAGTCCTTACCAAGGAAAACATTAAAAGTTGCATTTCTGCCTCTCTGTAATAGCGGCATTCTAATTTGGCATCTTGAGCCTGGATGTTCCTTCAGCTTACACTAAGGACTTCCCCATTCCCCTGCCTTGCCAGCCTTGAACTTTAGCCTGACAGAATACATTTTTGGGTCTAAGCTCCCTTGAACTTGAAACCAGTCTAGAGCAAAGGATCAGCCTTGAAATCAGACAGAGCTGAGGTTGAGTCCTGATTCTGCAATTAACTAGCTGTGCAGACTCTAGACTTCAGCTTCCTTATTTGGAAAATAGGGATAATAATAGCTAGCTTCCAAAGCTAGTTATTAGGATAAAATGGGCTTGGACACATAGAAGGCATTCAATAAGTGTTATATAGCTATTATTACTGAGGTTAGGGACTATATTAGTCAGTATACACTAGGTTATGCTGCAGAAATAGAAAACAAACCAAATCCAACCTAACCCACTGCTATCGTGTTGATTCTGACCCATAGTGGTCCTAGGACAGAGTAGAACTGCCACATAGGGTTTCCAAGGCTGAAATCTTTACGGAAACAAACTGCCTCATCTTTCTCCCATGGGGTGGCTAGTGGGTTCAAACTGTCAACTTTCTGGATAGCAGCCAGATGACTTAACCACTGTGCCACCAGAGCTCCTTACAGAAACAAAATAATTATTGTAAAGCAAAGTTTACTTTCTCACTCATACTAAATGGCAGGTCAGCAGGGTCTTCTGCCCCATGTAGTCACTCAGGGAACCAGGCTGAAAAGCCTCCATCATCTGAAATGTGGTTGATTAACACTGCGGGGGAAGAGAGTGCTGGGGCTCACACTGCCAGCTCAATCCTTTGGACTTCACTAGTTTGAGCAAGATATATGACCCTGATTAGCTGTAAGGGGGCTGGGAAATGCAGGGGAACATAGGAAATTTTAGTTGAGCATTACTCTTTATGAGATGTGGAGTCAGAATTTGTCCAACTTGGATTCCCCCATAGTACTTAGCACCCTGCCAGGCTTACCAGAGAAATAAAGAAAGAAGTAAAAAGATGGCTTCTCTGATGATGTAATAATTTTCTAGCCAAAATGGTCCTCTCTCTCTCTTGTTTAAACTTTAAAAAACCAAACCAAATCAAGTTGATTCCAACTCATAGTGACCCTATAGGACAGAGTAGAATTGTCCCACAGGGTTTCCAAGGCTGTAAATCTTTACAGAAGCAGACTGCCTCATCTTTCTCCTGTGGAGCAGCTGGTGGGTTTGAACTGTTGACTTTTTGGTTAGCAATCCAATACTTTAATCACGACTCCACCAGAGTGCCTTCATTTTAACTTTAGTCAGCTACTTATTTGTTATTCTCATCCTGCAGTTTATCATTGAAATAAGTATTTCAGAACTTTTGTAGGCAACACTTGTTTTGCAGTTTGCAAATATCCTTCGATTTAGGGAAAACCCAGGTGATGCCTAGGATGTGGATTCACGGTTGGAAGAGGAAGAAAGAGAAGAGAGAATGAGACTGACAAGAACAAGATGACAAGATGTTGGCATCTTATACAATATTTTTAGCCCTTCTCAATCCCTTTCCTCTGCATGTGCCTGGATCCTTAAGTCATCGGAGGGTCCAGTCCAGTCACAATCGAGTTATCCTGATTCATAGAGACCTGTGTGTTTCAGAGTAAACTGTGCTCCGTAGGGTCTTTAATGACTGATTTTTTGGAAGCAGATTGCCAGGAATTTCTTCCAAGCTGCCTATGGGTGGATTCAAACCACCAAACTTTTGGTTAGTAGCTGAGCACTTAGCTGCTTGTGCCACCCAGGTACTCCTCACCTGATTGTAGGTGGGTAGATTTATGCCTATTTCATGGTTATGGAAATTGACCTGGGGGGCAATGTGGCTTGCCCAAGGACCGGGAGCAAGTCAAGGGTAGACCCCTGTCCCCTCCACTCTCCTTCCTCCTGTCCAAATCTTGACACTTTGAGAAGTGCTTGCTCAACATTCATAGAAACTATGTGGGTCCCTACATGTCCAGTACTTTTTCCCAAGAGAGTTTCTGATTGCTGATAACTCTTGCCTTGCCCCAAGTGGAGAAAGGATGGCCCAGGAAAGATTCGTTCCCACAGGAAGGAATCATCTGTCATCACATTCCCTTCTGGGCTCACAGATGTCTTCTGGTCCTGGCCCTGCTACCAAGTCACTCATTGAATTGGACCTCTTACCACTCTTCTGTGGGCTTCCTTTTAAGGTAATAGTTATGGTCAAGTCAATCTCAACTGTTTGCAGCCCTGTGTGTATCAGAGTAGAACTAGGCTTCATAAGGTTTTTAATGGCTGTGACCTTTTGAAAGATTACCAGGCCTTTATTCCAAGGTACCTCTGGGTGGACTTGAACCATCAACCTTTCAGTTAGTAGTGAGGACGTTAACTATTTGGGTCATCCAGGGACCCTGAGCCTCCTTTTACTCACCTGCAAAGTCCTTCAACAAGCATCTAATGCCAGCATGACTGAAGACATAGGAATATGGAGATGAATAAGCCATGGACCTGACTCAGAAATAGAAGTGGATTTGAGCAGAGGTCATAAGTACTGCTATGCCAGCAGGCTGGGCATTAGACAACAGGGATGGCAGAAACTGGGGACCTGGGCAGACAGTGGACACCTGGAGTGTGTATGCTGTGACCAAGTGGGCCAGTGCCTGTCTGCTGGAGCCAACTGTACCAAATGGAAATGTGGCAAATTTCTGTCAAGAGAAGCAGGAAATACAACACTTATGTGAAATTTGAATAGGCCACCCAAACCCAACTGCAACAACTAATGAGAGTTTATTAGACTTTTTCAGACTCTAAGATTATACAAATCCTACTTGATCTGATTATTTTTTCACATGTGAAAAGTTTTTTTTTTAAAAAAACATTGTTTTCTCTAATAATAAAAGTATTTCTATTCAAAAATAGAAAAAATATAAATAAGAAAATAAAAATATTTTTAATAAGTAACATCTGATACTTTATATATGTGTGCATACAAGGAGTTCTGGTGGCACTGTAGTTAAGGCTGCTAACCAAAAAGTTTGGCAGTTCAAACTCACCAGCCATTCCACAAGAGAAAGATGAGGCAATCTGCTTCTATAAAGATTTACAGCCTGAGAAGTGCTATGGAGGTGGCTATGAGTCACAATAGACTCTGGCAGTGGGTTTGGTTTATACATATTTTCAAAAAATACATATATATGTATATATAACATTAAGGGCCCTGATGGCACAGTGGTTAAGCACTCAGCCACCAATCAAAAGGCCAGCAGTTTGAACCCACCAGCCATTCCACTGGAGATAGATGAGGCAACGTGATTCCATAAAGATTTATAGCCTTGGAAACCCTATGAAGCAGTTAATTCTACTCTGTCCTGTAGGATCAATATGAGTCAGAATCGACTTGGCAAGGAGTTTTATATACAACATAATGTAAATAGCATTTGTAGACAAAGTTTTGACTGTGGGTTTGCATCTTGTACTTTTCCCTTAATATAACATTGTGAGCTTTTTCTCATGTCATTATATGTTCTTCAAAACCAAATTTTATTAGCTACATAAATATTCCATCATATAGATTTTATTTAACCATTAACCTATTATTAAACATTCAAGGATATTTCTAATTTTCACTGTACAAATAGAATTGCAATGCACACCATTATACATGAAACTTGGTGCACAAATGATTATTTCTTTAGGATAATTCCTGTAAGTGGAATTCCCATAAATGGAACTACAGTCAAAAAATATGACTGTGTTTAGGCTCTTGATATATATAACTAATTCCTCTTCACAAAAGCCATACTACTTTATACTTTCACCATATTTTTTTTAAAACTTTTTTTGTGATTTGATTGAAAGCCTACAGAGCAAATTGGTTTTCTATTGAACTTTCACCATATTCTTACCAACACTGGCTACTTCATTTTTAATAATGGAATGTCAATTTGATAAAATGTAAAAAGTGATATTTCATGGTTGTCCTAGTTTTGATTTATTAGTGAAACTAAAAAATCCAAGTTGACTCTAACCCATGGTGACCCCATATGTTTTGGGGTAGAACTATGCTCCACCAGGTTTTCCACAGCTGGATGTTTGGAAACAGATGCCAGGCCTTTCTTGCTAGGCTCCATTGGATGAACTGGAACCACCAACTTTTCAGTTAGCAGCCAAGCACATTAACTGTCACCAGAGACTCCACTTATTAGTAATATTGGACATGTTTTCCCCAAAATTCATGCTGCCCATTTATGTCTCTTTGCTGCCTTGTCTTGAATGCCTTGTTGAAGAGTCATTTTCTATGTTCTATGCAGGAAACCTTTGTGTCACATATTTTTTTATAAAAGGAAAAATGAGTTGAAATTGAAATGCCTAGCATTAGGGACTGTTAAGTCAATTAAGGCACATGTACTTGATGGAATATTATGTAGTCATTAAAATGTGCGTATAAATAGACTTTAGAAAAACACTTGGAAATAATGTTAAATGAAAAAGGGTAGGATGTAAAATTAAATATATACAATATTTATAACCATATAACAATATCAAACATAGGAGACTAGGAGGTAAAATTCAAAACTGATAATAGGAGTTGTGTTTGAGGGTTGGGATCTCTGAAGGTATTGTTTTTTTTCCCCTCAACTAAACAAACAAACATTTTGTAATTTAGCTTTATAACTTTTGGAGTTAAGAGAAAAAAAATACTTTAAGGACTCATTTTCAGTTGATTTTCCAAATGGACTATCCCAGTTTATTAGGATTCCCTGTATCCTTTAAAAAATGTCTATGTCTGTGTCACACAGGATTTTAAATTTTTGATTTCTTAAATAACTCTCTGTTGGTACCTTATAAGCATAGAAGAAAGTTTCTTTGTTACTAGTGAAAACAGGGCTCACAGTAATGACCCTATTGTTGATGTCAGGTCCATTCTGACACACAGTGACCCTCTGTACAATAGAATGAAACACTGCCCAGTCCTGCACCATCCTCACAATCATTGTTATGCTTGAGCCCATAGCTTCAGCCACTGTGTCAATGCATCTCGTTGAGGGTCTTCCTTTCTTCAATTGACCCTTTACTCTACCAAGCATAATGTCTTTCTCCAGGGACTTGTCCCTCCTGATCACATGTCCAAAGTACGTGAGTTGAAATCTTGTCATCCTTGCTTCATATCGTATGTGAAAGCTGGACAATGAATAAGGAAGACTGAAGAACTGATACATTTGAAATATGGTGTTGGTGAACAATATTGTATATAAAATGGACTGACAAAAGAATGAACAAATCTGTTTTGGAAAAATTACAGCCAAAATGTTCATTAGAAGTGAGGATGGTGACTTTGTGTCACATACTTTGGACACATTAGCAGGAGGGACCAGTCCCTGGAGAAGGCCATCATGCTTGGTAAAGTAATGACTTTGATGTGAGGTTATTCTAGGTCTTTGAGTTCCCTTTGCCCCCACCTTACTCTGAGGTGTGGGAAGAAGGTAGATCTGGAATTGCACAACCCTGAGAATGAAGGAGTTCCTGATGGCACAGTTAAGTGCTTGGCCACTAATCAAAAGGTTTGCAGTTTGAATCTGCCTAGAGGTGCCTTGGAAGAAGGTCCTGACAATCTACTTCCAAAACGTCATAGTCATTGAAATCCCCATGGAGTGCAGTTATACTCTAAAACACATGGAGTCACCATGAATTGTAATTGAACTGTTTCAGTTTTTGGTTTTGAAGGTGAAAAGAATGAGAGGGTCTCTAGTTGACAAAAAGGAGAGGGATGGGGTGGCTCCTGTTAGAACAAGCAGGTGCAAAGGAAGCCAGTGATTTCCAGTGTCACCTTTATCACATACTAAATCTCCATATATATGTAGGTCTACTTCTGGACTTACTCTGATCTCTGATCTACCTGCCCATCTATTCTAGACCCAGGCAGTTTCATACATGAGCAGTTGAACCCATGGCAAGCTGTGATACAGGTGGGACTAGACCCAGGTCTCCCAATCTGTGCTACTCTGTCACCTGTCTACTGAGTGCTCCTAACCTAGGATGAGCAACTGGTGAGACCCCAAATGCTGGCTGGCCCTCTGAGGTAGGGAGACCAACTGGACAAAGCTCTCAGACTTTCCTTCTCCTTCCTTCAGTCGGAGATGGTGAGTGGCAATGAAAGCTTTGGACTCAGCTGGCTCTGAACTGAGCCCCAGCTTTCTCAAGAGTACAGTGGTTTACCCTTGGTAAGTTAGCTCACCTCTTAAAGCCTGTTTTCCTCATATGCAAAATGGTACTACAGAAATACTCATGCCATATTGTGAATATTTATTCAGCTTATATGGGACAAAGGAGTAATGATAAAAATAGTAGCTCTTGCAAATGATCCCCATGGCTTTAGTTACAGTTTCACTGGGGCCAACTGATGTTCAACCCTAAAGCTCTAGCTGCTCACGTTCCAAGGTTATTAAATTCCCAAGGGTGAGTTTTTAGAAAAAGGAAAGAGAAGGATCACTGAGAGTGCCAAACCTGACCTCAGGGTTGCATCACTAAAAAGGGCTTAAAATAGGACCAGATCTTTCGTGGGAGAAGCAAGGCGGGAAGGGGAGCAAGGAAGCATATGCAGAGAAGGAAAGCCAGCAGAGCGGGTGGAGACTGAAGGTCTCAGACAACACCAAACACACCCAGCGCTGCCGTTTCCTGGAAGTGTCACATACTCATATTTGGAACTTCTATCTGCTCTAATAAAGTGTCGTGAGTGAGCCCAGGGAAGTCAGGCACAGAGCCCAGAATGTCGTAAACAATCTCTCCCAGAGTGCCAACATTCCAGAGCAGGAAAAACACCATCCCCACCCATCATACAAACATGGCCGCTTGGGGTTTATAGACCACTGTCACATTCTTTGCCTCTTATCACTGAGCTTGTGAAAACTCCAAGAGAGAGGGATTATTATTATCCCCATTTCCTAGACAAGCAAATTGAGACTCAGATGGCTCACCTAAATGGCCTAAAGCTGCTGAGGTCGTTTCAGTCTGAAGGTCAGCTCCTAAGAAGCTCTGGACAGAGGCCAAATTAGAGTGTTTATGGAGTCCTGTGTTTGTTCAACAAGTACTCAAAAAACAATCAACTACTTATTAGGCACTGGGGTAGGTGATTGGTATACAGAGACAGATAAGACCCAGTTCTTGCATTTGAGGGCCAGATAAATAATTACACTACAGTGAAAAGTGTAATGGTTATACAAAGTGCTGTGGAGGCTTGGGAAGGAGCAACTAATGGCCTACTATTTTGAAAAATCAGGGAGGGCTTTCCAGAGGTGGTGGTGTTTTTTATTGTTGTTTTTTAACCTTTTGTTGTTATCTGTTCCCAGTGTTCCTTAAGCATTGAGTGTGAGGAGGTGACTTTTGAGACAGGACCTGATGATGCTCTCATCATCAGCACCGAACATGAATTTATTCCTCAAGAACCCAAAGTGCAAGTGCCTGAGCCTCGTGCTGTGACTCGAGGCCCCTGCCCTCTCTGGCTGTACCTAAGAATTTCCAGGAAGCAGTTAGAAATATCCATGCCTACAGCTCACCTCAGACCTTCTGGATACAAATTTGCAGTGCTAGGACCCTGGTGAGGAGCCCTGGTGGTGCAATGGTTAAGGGGTTGGTTGTTAACTGAAAGGTTGGTGGTTTGAATTCACTCAGCAACTCCATAGGAGAAAGATGTGGCAGTCCATTTCCATAAAGATTACAACCTACGAAATCTTATGGGGCAGTTCTACTCTGACCTATAGGGTCATGATGCATCAGAATAGACTCAATGACATGCAACGACAATAGCACCAACAACAGGACCCTGGCACTTGAGTTTTTTCACAGTCCCTCAGGGTTTGTACATGAGGGCCCACCATAAAATGGACAGCTATTGGCAAGTTTCTGTTGTTTGTTTTTTATATGAGCATTGTTCATTTTAATAAAAACTCTAAATGCAATGGAAAAATGAAGCTGGAAGCCCTCAGGATAAACCCCATACCTATTTACCCCATCACAATTAGTCTAATTCTTATCCTTGAGCTTAGCAAACATTATCTGGGCACATTAGGAAAATGCTTTCCGTTCTCCCATTTATAATGCCTATCTTAGCCTGGGTTCTCTGGAGAGCAAAACCAGTGAAGCGTGTGTGTGTGTGTGTGTGCATGCACACGTGTGTATATATATATCATATATATGTGTGTATAAGTGAGAGATTGAGATTTATCTCAAAGAAATGATTTGTGCAGTTGTGGTGACTGGCAAATCCCAAATCTGGGTTAGGCTGAAGGCTTCTCCTAACTCCTGTAGTTGCAGACACTATTGCTGTTAGGTGCCATCAAGTCAATTCCGATTCATAGAAACCCACGTACAACAGAATGTACAACACTGCTTGGTCCTGCACCACCCTCACAGTCATTGCTATGTTTGAGCAGCCACTGTGTCAATTCATCTCACTGAGGGTCTTCCTCTTTTTTGCTGACCTACTTTACCAAGCATAAAAGCACTGGTCCCTCTGAGAACATGGCCAACGTACTTGAGACAAAGTCTTGCCATCCTCACTTCTAAGAAGCATTCTGGCTGCACTTCTTCCAAGAAAGATTTGTTCATTCTTATGGAAGTCCACGATATATTCAATATTATTTGCCAACACCATAATTCAAAGTCATCAATTCTTCTACAGTCTTTGCTGTGCAGCTTTTGCATACAGATGAGGTGACTGAAGATACCATGGCTTGGGTCAGGCGCATTTTAATCCTCAAATTGACATCATTGATTTTTAACACTTTGAAGAGGTCCTTTGCAACAGATTTGCCCAATGCAACATATCATTTGACTTCTTTACTGCTGCTTCCATGGATGTTGATTGTGTATCCAAGTAAAATGAAATCCTTAACAACTTCATTTTTTTTCTGCCTTTTTCGTGGTGTTGCTTATTGGTCCAGTTGTAAGGATTTTTATTTTGTTTATGTTGAGATATAATTCATCCTGAAGGTTGTAGTCTTTGATCCTCATCAGTAAGTGCTTCAGGTTTTCTTCATTTTCAGCAAGCAAAATTGTATCATCTGTGTATCACAGGTTGCTAACGAGTCTTCCTCCAATCCTGATGCTGTGTTCTTCTTCACATAGTCCAGCTCCTCAGATTATTTGCTAAGCATACAGATTGACACACACCTATCCTGATTGCAAAACATGCAGTATCTCCTTGTTCTGTTCAAATAACTGCCTCCTGGTCTATGTACATGCTTTACATTAGCACAATTAAGTATTTTGGAATTCTTCCCAATGTTATTCTTAATTTGTTTGGACCCACACAGTTGAATGCCTTTGCATAATCAATAAAACACAGGTAAACATCTTTCTGGTATTTTCTGCTTTCAGCCAAGATTCATCCAACATCAGTAATGATATCCCTTGTTCTACATCTTCTAAATTCAGCTTGAATTTCTGACAGTACCTGTCATATGTACTGCTGCAAACATTTTTTAATTATCTTCAGGAAAATTTTACTTGCATGTGATATTATGATATAGTTCATTAATGTCTGCATTATAGATAACCTTCCTCTGAAATTTGCATAGATAGGGATCTCTTCCACTTAGATGACCAGGTAGCTGTCTTCCAAATTTTTTGTTATAGATGAGTGAGTGCTTCCAGTGTTGCATCTGTTGAAACATCTCAGTGGGTATTCCATCAGTTCCTGAAGTCTTGTTTTTCATCAGTGCCTTCAGTACAGATTGGACTTCTTTCTTCAGTACCATTGGTTCTTGACCATATGCAACCTCTAGAAATGGCTGAATGTCGACCAATTCTTTTTGGTACAGTGACTCTGTGTTCCCTCCATCTTCTTTTGAGACTTTCTGTGTTGTTCAATATTTTTCCCATAGAATCCTTCAATATTGCAACTTGAGGCTTGTATTATTTCTAATTAGTCCTTTCAGCTTGAGAAATGCTAAATTTGTCCTTCCCTTTTGGTTTACTAATTTGAGGTCTTTGTACATTTCATTATATACTTTACTTTGTCTTCTCAAGCTGTTTAGTTCTTTTACTTCATCATTTCTTCCATTCATTTTAGCTACTGTAACATTCAAGAGCTGGTTTCAGAGTCTCTTTTGGCATTCTTTTGGTCTTTTCTTTCTTTCCTGTATTTTCAATGACCTTTTGCTTTCTTCATGTATGATATTCTTGATGTCATCTCAGAACTCGTCTGGTCTTTGATCAGTAGCATGGTGTGCATCAAATCTATTCTTGAGATGGCCTCCAAATTCAGGATATACTCAAGACTGTATTTTGGCTTTTGTTGATTTTTGAAAATTTGCTTCAGCTTCAAATTGAACTTGCATATGAGCTTGTTCACTCATCCTGAACTAGCTGGGGATAGCATCATGAAGTGATGTATGATCTGGGTCCTGAGGGATGATTAATAATTTATCAGAAAAAGAATGAGGGGAAAGTTATTTCAAAGGTAAGTGCCTGATGACTGGGGTTGTACTTGGCTCCAAATCGTTATTACTTGTCTTGAGGCTTCCATTCCATTCGTTAGTCCCCAAAATAACAACCTTAATTTTTAAAAGTATGGCAGATAGCATTGTCTTTGGAGCCAGATAGTCCACTTGAGTCTTGGTTTTACCCCTTATTAGCAGTATGACCTTGGGCTAAGCTGAGAGTAGACACTCATTATTTATTAATTTCTCCCCCTATTTTCATCCTGATTGGCTGCAGGCTTAGCCCATCCAGTTCCTGAGCTAACCGAAGACATTGGGAGCATTCAATTCACCAGTAGGTGGTATTTGAGGCTTTAGTCAATGGTCTGGTGTTCCTTGTGTGTGTTGGAGGGGTGGGTACTGTGAGTGTCTATGTGCTTGTCTAAATCTCAGGCTCCCACCCACACCATGCCAACCTAATAGAATTTTTCTCATTGAGGTGGTGGTGAGAGTAACACTTTCTTCGGGCTATCTGAAATGTGAAGGGACATTTTGGTTAATCACAATGATTTGGGAAACACAACCGGCATATAGTTGGTAGTGGCCAGTAAAGGGAGTCCCCAGGTAGTCCAAACAGTTAATACATTTGGCTCCTAATTGAAAGGTTGGGGGTTAGAATTTACCCAGAGTTGCTTCAAAAGAAAGACCTGATGATTTACTTCTGAAAGGTCATAGCCATTCAAAACACTATAGAGCATGAGTTGGGGGTCCACTCAACAGCAACTGGTTTTGTTTGTTTTGCTCAGTAAAATTCCTTCTATACAACATAGAACTGTCCTTTGTCCTGCCCACCTATCAGATGCTCCTTGGACATTTATGTAGGTAGAAAAGTTGTTTAATATGATCTGAGTACTGAATTCCTACCCCCGTTTACACATAAACATAAAAACAGTTTCAGTATACTCTGAATGTTTAAAGAATGCTCTGATCATATAAATTGAGGGAAGATGATATGTTGCTTCACTTCGAAACTTACCAAGAGTTGAATCACATGGTATTATTTGAGTTGGCAATTCAGCACACCCTCTATCCATCTGTGTTTCTAGCTGTGTGCTTGCTGTGATTCTAGATGGTGCTATAGGCATCTGACTGCTTCAGAATCTCTTCCAGTGCGGTCATGCCCAAGGAATTATGTAGTCAATTATATGGTATTATCTTATTATACATGGTTTTCCTTTCATTATATTGATTTTTTTTTGTGTGTGTGTGTATAAATAGATTATGATCTTCATTTCAGGATGGTAAAAGAGGTGTTATTAACTATTTATTATAAAAGGATCTGAATCCTTCTCAATCCTAGTCCATATAACTGAATCTATCCAATTTCCCTTGGGGTGACAGACAGTGTAGTCTAATGGATAGCCAGGGTTTAGTGGGCCAGGATGAACTGGATTTGAAATCCAGCTCTGGTGCTTACTAGATATATGACCTGCAGGAGTTTGTATAACCTGGCTGATATTTAGCTTCCTCATTTGCAAAAATGGGGATAAAATATCTATCTCAAAGGGCTGGGTTGTTATTAGTCATCCTCAACTCCTGCCATCCCCACGTATGATGGAATAAAATGCTGCCTTTTCCTGTGCCTTCCCTGTGATCGGTTGTAGATTGGACCATAGTGATCCATAGGATTTTCATTGATTTCTGATTTTTCAGAAGTAGATGACTAGGCCTTTCTTCTCAGTCCATCTTAGTTTAGAAGGGCTCCTAAAACATGTTCAACATCAATAGCAATACACAAGCCTGACAGACTGGTGGTAGCTGACCATCAGGAGCATTCGTCAGGAATTGAACCCAGGTCTTATGCATGGAAGGTAAGAATTCTACCACTGAACCACTACTGTCCCATAAAAGGCTGTAGTAAGGGTTAAATGAGGTAAACTACACAAAGGCATGAATTAAGTACTCAGTAATCATATCCAACCCCACTGCCATCAAGTTGATTCTGACTCCGTGACCCTATAGGGCAAAGTAGAATTGCGCCATAGGGTTTCTAAGACTGTAAATCTTTACGGAAGTAGACTGCCTCATCCTTCTCCCATGGAGTGGCTGCTGGGTTCAAACAGCCGACCTTCTGATTAGCAGCCAAATGCCTTGACCACTACATCACCAGAGTTCTTTCACTAATCATAGAAGCTACTATTATCATTATTATTGTTGTTATTTCTCCAAGAAATCCTTCCAGGTGGGATCCTGAATACACTAGAGGAACACACTATAGCAGGAACATAACCTACACCAGCCCCTACCTCCACTCTGCTCACATCCTGTACTCCAGCCACTGATGAGGAGAGGGCTCTTGACCCAGAAGAACCATTCATATGAAACTAAGATATCCCAATTTGGACACTGTTGGACCCAGGACTGAATCAGGCCTCATTCTCTACTGGCAACAAGTCCCCCAGCCTTCATGCTGGTTCTCCCCTCACCTTCTCCACTTTCCCACCCCCATCCTTCCTGAGGCTCTGGGCTAGGAGGCCAGTCATGAGCATTGATTCCATCTCTGATCTCTGAGCTCCTAGAATCATTCAGGCCCTCTGCACTAGGCCTGCTCCTGGCATTCAGAGTGTTGAAGACAATTGTATTCTTCCAAGGGTAAGCATCCATAGCACCTTCACTCAGCTCTAAACAAGACACTGTCTTTACAGTTCATGGTTTCTGAGTATTGGAGCAGGGATGGAGAGCTGTTCTTCTAATCATCATTCCCTTTCATAGCAAGGATCCCATTTTTTCTCCCTTCTCAAAATAAGACCATGCAGAGAGATGCTCCAGTAGGCATGACATCCTGCTTCCTGGACCTCTGCAGTTGGAGACTCCAGAAAGATCTTGAACCATGCACTTGGCAATCAGGAGGAACTAATTCTCTCCTTGAAGGCAATGGGAACCAGCAGAGTTTTCCAAGAAGTTAAGATGGTCTCTTTAAGCCTCAGAAGACCTTAGGCTATCTCTTCACTCCTGTCCTTGGCTATCCTAACTTGAGTCATTAGGAATCCCTAGAAGGTAATGAATGATATCTGGTACTGACCAAGTGCTGGCTGGGATCACTGACATGGCACACATAATGTCTGCTCTGAAGACGTTCACAGACTAGCTGGGGAGAGACAGTCACATGACAGAGTTCAATTTTGTACGTGTTGAATGTGAGGTTTGCACTAGAGTCTGTGGATCCTCTTGTGTAGGAATGGCCAACTAATTCTGTCTGGGCAGGATAGGAATGCTTCTGAGGAAAGTTAGCAGCAGGATTGGATATTGAAGGATGAGTAGGAGCTTGCCAAGGATTAGGCTAGACCCTCAAGACCTCTGCCTCATGCCTAGCCCTACAATTCTGGCATGGCTAATCCCTGCCTTTCTTTCTGAGTGACAATCTTGGTGGAAAGGGAAACAGAAGAATTGAAGGTGAAACATGACTTTCGATACCTAGAAGGGTCCAGGTTTGGACTGGATCCTGGTTCAGAGATAGTGGCTTTCCAGATCAATATTTCCCAAAGTGAGCCCCACAGATTATGAATCCCTTAGGAAATTACTGTGTGTTACGTGAAAAAGAAGACTGCAAGATGAAATAAACTTCAGGAACTCACAGATTATGAATCCCTTAGGAAATTACTGTGTGTTATGTGAAAAAGAAGACTGCAAGATGAAATAAACTTCAGAAACACTGAGTTAGCTAAAGTAAAGTAGTTTAACAATAATATAACAGCTAAGATTTATTTGGAGTTGCCTACATGGTTTCCAATCAGCTGCTAAAGGTTGGTGGTTCAAACTTATCCAGCAACTCCATGGAAGACAGGCTTGGTGATTTGCTTCATAAGAATGACAGCCAACAAAACCTATGGAGCAGTTCTACCATGGGTCAGATGGACTCCATGGCAATGAGCTTGGGTTTTGTTTGTTTGTTTGTTTTTGTTTTTAATGTGTTAGGCCTCACTGAGTCCTCATAATAACTTTATGTCATCAGTACTGCCATTATTCCCATATTACAGACAAAGACTGCATCAGCCCAAGAAGTGAAGTTCATTAGCCAAGATCACACAAGTGATAGAGCTGAGATTTAAACTGAGGTTCTGCCCAACCCCAAATCTACACTTTTGAATAAGTATTATGAATCTCTAAAAAGGAGAGATGATATACAGCATTTCCAAACTTAATTTGTCATGGAACTTCTTTTTATCTAGGGTTCCACAGAGCAACTTTGGGAAACAGCTCTAGAAGATTTCTAGAAAGACTTCAGAGACCCTGGTTCTCTTTCTTCCTCTCTTCTTTCAGGTGGGCCTGGGGATCCTAGGTCTCTCAGCAGACCCTCCCATCTTCAGCCCAGAAGCTGGTATGCGAATTATCCAGGGGTTCCTAGGAGATGCTGAGATTCTAGCTGACAGCTCTGAAACTGTGCAGATCTAAATAGATGACCTCAATAGCCACAGTCCAGAAAATTCCAAATTCTCTTCTCAGTCAGTTCTAAGTTACTGCTTCAAATTTAGCTGCTGTTCTTAGAAGTTAAAAATAAATTTCAGGGTCACCACAAAGAACATTAATAAAATTTATCACCAAAGTAAAAAAGAAGAAAATCATAAAGACTCAGTAATGACAAAATCAACAAAGGAAATCCAAAAACAAACAAAAGTAAACTCAGCCCAGAAAAGTACATGAAACAAAGAAATCATCAGCACCACAAAAAAAGCACAATAAAATGACAGCAGCAAATTCATAATTGTCAATAATTACACTGAATGTAAATGGATTAAATGTACCAGTCAAGAGACAGAGAGTGGCAGAATGGATAAAAAAATATGATCCATTAATATCTTGCCTACAAGACATAAAAATAAGCTAAAACTCAAAGATTTAAAAAAGCAATCAGGTAATCAAAAAAGAGCAGGAGTGGCAATATTAATTTCTGATAAAATATACTGTAAGGCAAAAACCACTATAAGAGCTTGGGACCATAGTCGCAGGGGACATCAAACTCAATTGGCATAATATACTATACAAAACATTGTTCCACCTACTACTTTGGCGAGTAGCGACTGGGACCTTAAAAGCTAGGAAGCTGACATCTAGATGCAACAACAGGTCTCTCCTCATCAAGAAGAAAGAAGAAAACCAAAATTAATGGAAACAATCGGTCCTAGCGACTGGTACACCATCCGATCTGCAACCTATACAACTATGAGACCAGAAGAACTAGATGGTGCCCAGCTACCACTGCCATCCACTTGGAAGGGTTGTAGGAGATCCTGCATAAAGAGGGAGAACAATGTGGTACAAAACTCAAAATCATTTGGAGGCAAAAAAAAATAAAGAAAATAAAGAAGGTGGGGACCAGGTTTGCTGGTCCAATGGAGCCTGGTGTAACCACTGAGACTATGGCCCCTAGTTGCCCTTCAGGTCTGGAATTGAACCCACAACTGTGGTTTCTAGCCAAACAAAGTACAGGCATGTGAGTTAAACATTTACCTCAAGTAGACACACGCCCTGGAGAGAACAATCATGGGAGAAGGAAGGGTTGCTTATGCACAGGGAGATAGCTCAGGGTGCAGAAGAGTATGAAGGGATGGACACTGGGAGGAGGTAACTATGGGGAGGAAGTGGGAGGGGAGCTGCTGCATTGTAAATTTTGGTCAATGACATGAGACAAAGTATATGTGAACTGCTGTATGAAAAGTGAATTTACTCTGTAAATCTTCACCCAAATCCTAATTAAAAAAAAAAAAAAAAAACCACTATAAGAGATAAGGAAGGGCATTATATAATGATTAATGGGTCAATGCAACAAGAGGACATTACCATGATAAATACCCACCCTCAATGAAAAAGGCCCTATATATATAAAACAAACTTTAACAGAACTGAAAAGAAAAATAGATAACCCCATAATAATGGTAGACGACTTTAACACACCACTTTCAATGAAGGACAGAACATGAAAAAAACAAAAACAAAACAAAACAAAAACCTCAGTAATGACACAGAGGACCTAAACAACACAATCAAACAACTTGCCTTAATAGATGTATACAAAACGCTCCACAGAACAAGAGCATGGTACACATTCTTTTCCACTGCACATGGCTCATTCTCCAGAATAGACCATCACAAAGCAAGCCTCCATAAATTTAAAAACATTGAAGTAGTACAAAGCATCTTCTTGGATCAGGATGTTATAAAATTAGAATTCAATATTAGGAAGAATAAGAAAATTTAGCTACTATTTGAAGACTCAAACAGACCAGATGGAATATGAATTCAAACTCCCTGATCCATTGTCCACTTAGCAGGACAAAGTGTCGTCTTTGATGGCTGTACTGTAGGACCACTGTCTGGGCCCAGGCTGCTCTTTCTCATCTGGGCCCTGGGCGGATTACCCAATAAGCAAGGTTGTGGTGAAACCCCTGTGAAATTATTCATTGCAGATTAGTAAATAGGCATTTAAGTAAACCTGTGCTTACCTTGCTTATTTGGCACTCTGTCAGGGACTATAAATATAAAGAGGCTCTGATTCTGTAGGAAGGTGCTGTGGGGTTGGGAGAGAGATAGATGACAGCCATATGGAGAAACAATCCTTGATACGGTGAGAAATATGAAATTGTTCACTTACAGATTAGTAAGTAAGCCCATGCTGACCTTGCTTATTGGGTAATCTCCCATTGTCTGGGCCCCTGTACCAGCCTCCATGCTGATGCCTCTGGACCCTTCTTCCCATCTCCATCTACACTGCTGACAGAGCAGCCTTTCAACAGGCAACTCACTGCCCAGCTTCCAATTCTTCATTGGCTCCCTATTGCCCCCAGCAAAAGTCGAAACTATTCCGTTTTCAAGACCCGTGGTGATGGGAGAGGCTCTGTGTAATCATTTTCCCTTTCTAAAGAGAACACACAGATGAACAATTAGGGGCTATTGAGCAAGTGACATACATAAGGTCTGGGTGCCCTGTCCTGGAAGATGAACCATCTCATGGGGGAACACGTGGTGAATCTCTTGCCCAAGTGTCTTTTATTTGAAGATAATTTTTAACAAAGAACACAGAGCAGCCTTCCCCTTACTGAATAAGTAAAAAAGCTGTATTTAGATGTCCCTCTTGATTGTGCCTCAGGTAAGACAAGAGACACATGAATAGGCATCACCAAGGACCCAGGGACATCGTTAAAGGTGCTGGGATATCTCCCTTTTAAAAGCAGTCCAGAATTGGAGCACCCCTTCTGAGTAGTCCTCTAAGACCAGTCAAAAGCTACTTATTCAGGGGTCCTGGACTGTTTGAAGAACAAAGAGTTCACCTCTTCCAGGAGGGGAAGAAGAGGGGTAATGGCTGAACACTTCCTGGTACCACATGTGCTAGACCAGCACGAATCAGTCTACAAGGTACACATGAGTCACCTGCAGAGCTTATTAAAATGCAGATTCTGATTCTGCAAGCCGGGGGCGAGGCCTGAGATTCTGCATTTCTAATAGGTTCTCCAGAGGACCTTGGTGGTTCAGTAGTAGAATTCTCAGTTTCCATGTGGGAGATCAGGGTTCGATTCCCACCCAATCTATCTCATGTGCAGTCACCACCTGTCTGTCAGATTTGTGTGTTGCTATGATGTTTGACAGGTTTCAGTGGAGCTTCCAGACTAAGAGAGACTTGGAAGAAAGGCCTGGTGATCTACTTCTGAAGATCAGTCAGTAAAAACTGTATGGTTCACAATAGTCCAACCCCCAACCAATGATGTGGATGGCAGAGGACTGGGCAGTATTGTATATGGAGTCACCACAAATTGGGTGCCAACTTGATGGCAGCTAATAACAACAAGCTTCCAAATGATGCTGGTGCTGCTGGTCCAAGGACTGCTCCATGGGAAGCAGGGATCTAGAGGATAAATGGGCAATGAAAATTCCCCAAATCTTCTTGGTCTCCTGGGACCCCTGAAACTTTCACTCACAGAGACAGTGAAGCATCCCCTAAGTTTGAAAGGTCCCTGAGCAGTATCTCTCCAGCTTTGTTGGTCATCCACCACCATACCTTTAACCATGGCTTTATGCTCTAGCAATCAAACTACTCACAGTTTCCTGCATAGACCATGCTATTTCCGACCACCATGACTTTGCTCCAAAAAACAAAACCAGATGTCTCTGAATCAACTCCAACTCATGAAGACCCCAGACATATCAGAATAAAACTATCCTTCATAGGTTTTTCAGTGGTTGATTTTACTGGAAGTAGATCATCAGGTCTTTCCTATGAGGCATCTCTAGGTGAACTTAAACCACCAACCTTTGAGTATTGTGTTTGTGCCACCCAGGGACTCCTGCCTTTGCTCAGACTTTACCTTTTGCCTATATAGCCCTTCTCACTTAGTTTTGCTGAATAATGTCCTTACTGTTGTTGCTAAGTGCCATCGAGTCAGTTTCGATTCATAGTGACCCTATGTTACAAAAGAACAAAACACTGCCTGGTCCTGCACCATTCTCAAAATTGTTGCTATACTTGAGCCTATTGTCACAGTCACTGTGACAGCCATTGTGAGCATTTTCCCCTTTTTTGCTGACCCTCTACTTTACCAAGCATGATATCTTTCTCCAGGGAATGGTCTCTTCTGACAAGATCAAAGTATGAGAAACAAAGTCTCATCATTCTCACTTCTAATGAGCATTCTGGCTGTACTTCTTCCAAGACATATTTGTTCACTCTTCTAGCAGTCCATAATACATTCAATGTTCTTTGCCAACACCACAATTCAAATGCATCAAAACAGCTTGCACACTGTCTCCTCCTGAGAGCTTTCCCAAGTTCCTTGTGCTGAGATACATGTCCTCCCCTCCTGTGCTCCCATGTTGTTATAGCTACCGTAGAGTCAACCCAACCCATAGTGACCTTAAGCACAACAGAAAGAAACACTGTCTAGCCCTGCTCCATCCCCATGATAGGTTGTGGATCAGATCATGTATCCAAAGGGTTTTCAGTTGTTTCTTCCCTGTCCATCTGCACAGATAATTTCTTTTAGAATGATCAGCACAAAGCTGGTCCCTAAGAGGCGGAGATTAAAGATGTCCCAAATGTCCAACTCTTCTGAACTGTTGAACCACTCCATCATTTCTAACATCAACTACTACTCCTCCCCTCAATACTCTCCCTACAATTTTTGGGTTCTGTAATTCACTACAATGTCTCATGGAACTCATGAACTACCAAGGAAATAGCTCACATAGTTGTAAAGGCTGGTGAGTTCCAAATCCATGATTCAGGCATCAGTCTGGAGAATTATCCTCATTCATGTGGCTGCATGTTGGTGAACCCAAATCAGTAGGTCATACAACAGGCCATGGGCTCACAAGGCTGTAGAAGCTGGTGAATCAGGTCAAATGACAGGCTGCTGGCTCAGCTCCCAAGAGGTCAGAGGATGATGAACCAGATGCAAAATCCAAAGCAAGAGAGAGAACTTTGCCAGAGCATTTATATGTCTTGGATACCCAGACCTTTAAGGAAACTAAGGGTGATTACTTAATTGAGTTACAACCTCTAGTAAGGTGGTTACTCAAGATACATTCCACCCTAATGCAGCTTCATTAGCATAATGGACATCTCACTCCAAAATGAGACCATAAGCAAAGGCATGTTGTTGTTGTTGTTAGGTGCCATCAAGTCATCTCTGACTCATAGTGACCCTTTGTACAGTAGAACAAAACACTGCCCAGTCCTGTGCCAGCCTCACAATCCTTGCTATACCTAAGCCCATCATTGCAGCCACTGTGACAATCCATCTGGTTGAGGGCCTTCTCCTTTTTCTGTGACCCTCCACTTTACCAAGCATGGTATCCTTTTCCAGGGCATGGTTCCTTTTGACAACATGACCAAAGTAGGTGAGACAAAGTCTGGCTGTTCTCACTTCCAAGGAGCATTCCGGCTGCACTTCTTCCAGGACAGATTTGTTCTTTCTTTTAGCAGTTCATGGTACTTTCAACATTCCTTGCCAATTCCACAACTCAAAAGCACCAACTCTTCTTTGGTGTTCCTTATTCATTGTCCAGCTCTCACATGCATATGAGGTGATTGAAAATACCATGGCTTGTGTCAGGTGCACCTTAGTCTTCAAGGAGATATCTTTGCTCTTCAGCACTTTAAGTAGGTCTTTTGCATAGATTTGCCCAGTGCTATATGTCATCTGATATCTTGACTGCTGCCTTCCATTGGTGTTAATTGTAGAACCAAATAATGTGAAGTCTTTGACAACTTCAATCTTTTCTCCATTTATCGTGATGCTGCTTTCTGGTCCAGTTGTGAGGATTTTTGTTTTCTTTATGTTGAGGTGCAATCCATACTTCACACTGTAGTCTTCAATATTCATCAGTAGGTGCTTCAAGTCATCCTCCCTTTCAACAAGCACAGTTGAGTCGTCAGCATATTGCAGGTTGTTAACGAGCCTTCCTCCAATCCTGATGCCACATTCTTCTTCATATAGTCCAGCTTCTCAGATTATTTGGTCAGCATACAGATTGAAGAAGTATGGTGAAAGGATACAACCCTAGCACACTCCCTTCTTGATTTTGAACCATGCAGTGTCCCCTTGTTCTGTTCAAATGACAGCCTCCTGGTCTATGCAAAGGCATAGAGGCTAGGATTTATAATACACCACAATACAGAGGATTATGGTCAGAAAAGCCTATTAAATAATTCACTGCTCCACTGAAACCTGTTCAGCATCATAGCAACACACAAGCCCCCACAGACAGATAGGTGGTGGCTGCACTTGAGGTGAATTGGCTGGGAATCAAAAACAGGTTTCTCACAGGGAAGGCAGGAATTCTACCACTGAATCACTAGTGCTTTTATAATTCTGGGTTTATCTCAATCACAACAGACACATCGTATTATATAGAGACTGACTAAGGTCTATCTGCCTTCTCTACCTTGGCTGTAAGTTCAAGAGCATGGATCGTGTCTTATCCACTTCTGTGCCCCAAGTACCTAACATGGGGCCTGGCACATAGTAGGTATGCAATGACTGATGAACTGGACCAAAGCTCAGAATATCTCCTTCAAGGAAAGAATTTAGCAAATTCTTTCCATCTCAAAGGGAAATAGTTTAATTTTTGTGAACAAATTGTGTGTTTCTGGGTTTTTTTTTTTTGTTTTGCTTCGTTTTTCCTGCTTCCTTCTTTGTTCCTGACTTTGAAGAAATTAGCGTATTGTAAAACCACTAATACTGCTTTCAGGGGCTTCTCCTGGGCTAACACTGAATCCCTGGAGACAGGTCTTGCTATCCACCCCCCTTTTAACCTGCCATATGGCTCACAAGTGGCAAAGCAGGGATCCTACCTCAGGTCTCTGTGACCTCAGTCCAGATTCCTTTCACTGAGTTCTAGGGGCTGCAAAGCTTGAAGCTGACTTTCTAAACAGGGTGTGTGTGTGTGTGTGTGGTGGAACAATGGTGGCACAGTGGAGGAACGAGGAAGGGATAAGAGTCATGGCATAGGGCCCCAGAGGGCTGTGCTGCAGAAAAGGAGAAATGGAACCCCTTTCTAGGGACAAGGCATCAAAGGGGATCTAGTCATTGAAGGACAGCTTGAGGGGGTAGGGCCCATGTCCAAACCCAATGGAGCTGTTCTTGTCAGCAAGATAGTAAGCTATTTACTTCGATATGGATTCTGAGGAGCAGAATCCTAAACTCTGACTTGATAGAGATGGGATGGGGAGTTTTTGAAAAGGGCAATTGCCTTTTGGACATTGCAGAAAGGCAGGCAGGGAGAAATGGGATTCCAGAGTGAGTCAGCTCTTTCTCTAGCCAGTCCTGGAAACCTGGGAGACAGTACAAGTGGTCCCCACAGGGGGTCCCCTGCATCCCACACTCCCTGTAGGAACAAAGGCATCACTAGCCCCAGCCTGCCTTTGTCTCTTCCATCATTGCCTCACTTCCTGCCCCCACTCTATCCATCTAAGCCATCTCCTGTTATAATGAGTTGGCTGAGGTGGGCCAGAGCCTGAGAGAGGGAATGATGGCCCCTCCCTATCCCTCCTCGGGGCCTCTCCTGTTTCCCCCCATCTCTTGGTTTCCATGACAGCGTCTGGCAATGAGGCCTCTACTTCAAAATGCTGGCAGGGACACCACATGGGAGCCACAGAGCATAGGCCTGGAGGCAAAGCGAGGAGGCTCTTATCACCTCCCTGACTCCTCACGCTGACCTATTGACCTGCCACATCATTAAAGAGAAGAAAAACTGAGGAGAAAGGTATAGACCAAGGTCTCACAGCTAGACAACCAGGATTCAAACTCAGATTCCTCTGGTTCCCAAGTACAGGCCTTTCAATTCTTGCAACCATACTGCCTCTTGGCTCAGAGTCAGTTGTTCAGGCCTTAGGTGAGTTCCTTCACTTCTTCGAGACTGTGAAATGAGGTTGGTGAGTCCTCTTGCTCTGAGGTGTTGTGAGGGTTTAAATAAGATGTGGAAAGTGCCAGGTTCCTGGTTGCAGCTCAATAAAGGGGTCTGCTCCCTCCATTTCTAATTGGAAAGACCCCTCAAGCCCAGGGTTTCTAGACGGAGCAGAGCCAGGGTTGCCCCAAATCTGCTGAGAGTACTCCAATCTACAGGTGGTCCTTGCATACTGCCCCCATGGTTCCTGTGTCCTTAAAAATAACAGCTCACCTTTGCTGTGCATCCACCAGGCGGGAGATACAATTATTATTCTCTTATTCTAGATCAAAGTTCTGGGTGGTGCAAATGGTTAAAAGCACTCAGCTGCTAACTAAAAGATTGGAGATTTGAGTCCACCAAGAGGCATCTTGGTGATCTACTTCCAAAAATATCAGCCACTGAAAACCCTGTGGAGCACAATTCTACTCTGACACACATAAGGTCACTGTGAGTCAGACCCAACTCCGCAGCAACTGGTGGTGGTGTTACAGATGAGCAAACCTGTCAGTGGACCCAAGAAAAGACCCCCAGGAGCAGAGAGCAAGCAGCGCTTATAGCCATCCTGGTAATTGGTAAAAAGTGTATTAGCGAAACATCATTATTCTCAGTTCCACCTTCAAGACAAATCTGAAGCCTGACAAATCTTCATGCCTCCACATCATTCCCTTGATCTCGGCCATCACCATCCCTTGCTTGATTTACTGTGTTCACTGCCTACGGAGTCACTCTGCATCTACTCTTTCCTCCCTTTGGTTCACTGTCCACACAGCAGCCAGGATTGAGACATGATCAATCATGTCTTCAAACCCTCTAATGACTCCTCAGTGCCTTTTGAACAAAAATGAAGTCCTCACAATGCTCAACAAGGCCCTGACCCTGTGGCCCTGGGACCTCTCTGACTTCACCCAGAGTTCACCCCTCACTCACTCCACCGTAGCTCTGAACCGCCTTGCTCTTTCTGGAGCACACCCAGAACCTCCTGCTGTTCCCTGTGCCCAGAATATTTTTACCAAAATCGAAACCCAAAACCCACTGCCACTGAGTTGATTCTGATTCATAGCGACCCCTTTTGGGTTTCCAAGGCAGCAAATCTTTACGGAAGTAGATTGCCCAGTCTTCCTTCACGGAGTGGCTGGTGGATTTGAACTGCCAACTTTCAGGTTAGCAGTCAAATGCCTTAGGCACTATGTCACCAGAGCTTCTCTCACCAAAACTAGTTGCTGTCAAGTCAACTGCAACTCCTGGTGACTCCATACAAGTTAGAGTAGAACTGTGCTCCATAGGGTTTTCAAGGCTAATTTTGGGAAGTAAATCACCAGGCCTTTTTTCCAAGGCACCTCTGGGTGGACTTGAACCTCCAAACTTTTGGTTAGCAGCCAAGCATGTCAACCATATGTACGGTTAATCCCCTCAGATACGAGCAGGCTTCAGATGTCACCCCTCAGAGCACCTTTCCTTGCCACTCTATGCTAAAGGACCCCTCCCATCTCTCATCCTGTATATCACTCACTGCTCCTCAACACTGCCCCATTCATTTGTTGATTTAGTTATTTTCAGAAAATAAATAACTGATGAAAGGAAGATTCCCATAACATAAATTTCACCATTTTTAAAGTGAACCATTGGGTGGCATTTAGTCTGCTCACAATGCTGTGCCACCATCACCTTGTTGACTGATTTCTTGCTAGTCTTCTGTTAAAATGCAAGCTCTAGGATCTTTTGTCTCATTTATCACCATATCTCTAGCATCCAGAACAGTGCTGGGCTCCCAGTGATCAGATGTGGGTTGGGTCATTGTGATTCACAGGGTTTTCACATAATGTGCCTTGGCTGGGAATCAAACTCCAGTCTCCTGCATTATGGAGAATATGAGGTAACAAATCTGAAGTGCTCAGCACAATGTCTGACCCAGAGCAGAGGCTCAAAACTTGGCAGTTATTGCTATTGCCTTGTGGTCAGAAGTGCCTCTAATATCTGTGAGGGCAATACTGTAAAATAATAAGCATTCAAGTTGAGACCCACGCTAAATTGCAGTGTTTTCAAAGTAGCATGTGGTGCATGTATAGACACACAACTCAATGTCTGGCTGAGCAGGAATAAAATGCATTCACCGCGGAAATGCTTGATGCTGGAGAGGTTTCTCTTAGTGACAAGGATGCAGAGAAAGCTTTTAGTGTTCCTAACAGGCACAGTTGGGCAATCCTACTTCCATAGTGATACCACCTCGGAAACCCAAGGAGGGGTCGCTATGAGTCAGGGCCGACTCGACGGCACATAACAACAACAACAACAACAGGCACAGTGAGACTGCCACGTGGAACTTGGCACTGATGGGGCAGCTCAGCCCAACATCAGCTCCAAGCATTGGACATCCAAACCCCTATACCTCACTCAAGGTTTGTGCTTCAGTCAAAAAAAAAACCAAACCAAACTCACTGCCGTTGAGTTGGGTCTGACTCATAGCGACCCCTCCTTGGGTTTCCGAGGTGGTATCACTATGGAAATAGATTGCCCACCCTTCCTTCCCAGGAGTGGCTGGTGGGTTTGAACCGCCAGCCTTCTGGTTAGCAGTCGAATGCATTAACCACTATGCCACCAGAGCTCGTGTGCTTCAGTCTGTATTGCTAACTATTCATTTGATTTTTTTTTCTTCCCTACATGCCTGGGTGTGTTTATTTATTTATTTTTTTTTACCTCTAGCAAAGAAAAGGAAAAAAATTCCTTCATGTTCATGAGTGCTCAGCATCAGAAATGCAAGGATGATACATGCTACAACAGGAATGAAACTTGAAAATATCATGCTGTATGCAGTAAGTCACTCACAAAAGGACACACTGTATCATCTGTTATATGAAACATCTAGAATAGGCAAACGCACAGAGACCAAAGTTTATTATGGCTCCAGGGGTGAGAGGGAGGGTGACAAGGAGAGCATCATTGCTTAGGGGGCACTGAGTTTAATTTGGAACTTCGTTGCACAACATGATGAATGTAATCATTGTCACTGAATTATACATGTGTTAGTTTTCTAATGCTTCTATAGTACAAATACCACAGATAGGTGGCTTTAACAAACAGGAATTTATTATTACAGTTTAGGAGGCTAGAAGTCCAAATTCAGAGTGCCAGCTCTAGGGACTGGGTGAAGCCCCCTCAACCTTGGGCTTCAGCTCTGCCTCTTGTTCCAGCCCCACTGGAGCTGGAGGCTTCTTCTAATTCATGCAGCTACTGGCTGCTGAGACTGATGAACCCAAGGTAGGCAGGTAAAATGGCACAATCCCAAGATCGGCAAGCAACATGGCAGGCTACTGGTTCAAGTCTAGGAAGTAGAGTTGACAAATGCAGGGTTCAAATGTGCAAGAAAGCTAGAGACCTTTCCCAAAGCTTCTCCATCTATACTGGAAGCAGGTCACACCCCAAAGATAACTCCCCTTCAACTACTTAGCTCCTCAAAGTGGATTCCACCATAGAAGTGGAATCATGGTAAATAGTAACATCCAGCTGCCCAGCCATTCAAAACCATAGCCCAGCCAAGTCGACACACAA
>NW_006922019.1:2331885-2333229 GCF_000298275.1 Orycteropus afer afer
TCAAACCCACCAGCCACTCCTCAGAAGGAAGATGGGGCAATCTACTTCTGTAGTGATACCGCCTTGGAAACCCAAGGAAGGGTCGCTATGAGTCGGGTCCTACTTGACGGCACAAAACAACAACAACAACAACAATACTGAACAAGGGCCAAAAATGTTTCAGGCAATTAGCATTGTACCTTGAGTGGTTCGTAGCACAGTGAAAAGGAGTCAGAGGGTCTGCATTCAAATCCCTAGTTGTGTGACCTTGGGCAAGTCACTTAACCTCTCTGAACACTGTGCATCCCCTTGCCTGAGAACATTTACTCTAAGAAAGGGGCAAAGTGAATAAATACCACTTTCATTGCTAACTGTGTGGTATGGATCAGCATGAATCCAATCTCCAAAGTATAAAGATGGATCCAGTCTTCCTCGTTTTCCCACTTCTCCATTCTCATCAGCAGCAGCCCATGCAGCACAGGCTTTCCTTTCCTAGTCACCTGAAGCTGGGTCAGAGCTCACAAGTTAGGTGAACACTATCTTTCAGGCTGCCAAATAGGCAGGTACCAATCCCTGCAGGCTCACTGTTCCTTTGGGTTCTATAATTCACCAGAACAACTCACCGAATCTCATGCTCTCATGACTGCAGATTAATTACAACTAAAAAGGACACAAACAAGGGTAAGGTCTGGGAGGAGTCCCAGAACAGAGGTTCCATGCCGGAAGGGGACACACTACCCTCCCAAGAGCAGAAATTCTTGCCTGCTTTACCCTCCTGAGCCTGTGCTTCTGAAGTGGGCCCCTGCACATCCCAGTTTGGGCTTTCCAAGCAGGGTTTCGTTCAGCCCCAAGTGAGAACTTGTTCTTCTGCAGGTCAAAAGGCTTATGTCTGTGTTTAACCCAGCAATGAACCACAAGGCTGTTTCTAATTCTGCCTTGACTAAAGGACTTAATACAGGAACCAGAGTTAAGTGAATGGGTTCAACTGAGGGGAGAAGCTATAAATCTACTCCAACAAGAACTGGAAGTGGAATTCTAGTGGGATCCAGGTGTTAGAATGCACAACACCATCTATGTGTGTATCCCTGTGTAACAGAGAAAGCATGAAAGTGGAAGGACGGATAGCTTATCTTTCTCAGAAAGGAGATTTTTAGGAAAAAATAAAACCCAAACAGATGGAGAACATCATAAATTCTCATCTCTCAAGGAATTTACAGTCTGGTGGTGGAAAGAGAAGATAAACCAGATGTTTGCTGTAAATTATGATAAGTAATAGTGTCAAAAAGTTGGAAACAAAGAAGAATCACCGGTAGTTGGAAAATTTGGCCTTGGTGACAGGAATAATGCTGGAACTCGTATGGTAGA
>NW_006922019.1:2335504-2358393 GCF_000298275.1 Orycteropus afer afer
GCGGGATCGGGCAGTGTTTCGTTCTGCTGTGCATGGGGTCTCTATGAGTCGGAAACGACTCGATGGCACTTAACAACAACAACAACAACAATAGTGTCATAGAAGCACCTAAGGCAGTCTGGAGGAATCAGGGTCTAAATGAGAGAGAGGATGACTCCGCTCAATATATTCCTTCCTTCTTCACTTTCACCCCATTATATCTACTTTCCTTTTCTTTACACAAAATATTTCTATGGCCTATATCCACTCTGGTCACCTTAGTTATTTCAGTTACTTGGTTAATATCTCCCTGCTCACTTGGCTGCTAATCAAAAGGTTGGAGGTTCAAGTCCATCCAGAGGCATTTTGGAAGAAAGGCCTGGCAAACTATTTCTGAAAAATCAGCCAGAATAAAACCCTATGGAGCACAGTTCTATTCTGACACACATGGAGTCACTGTTAGAGTTGGCTTGACCTCTCACAGACCCAGTTGGGAACTGGTTTGTTAGATGTAAGTCCAGGGAGCACTTTGAGTCCAGAGAAAGATCCTAACCCAGGCCAGGGTGGGGGGGAGAGGGAGAAGGTGACAAGGAGCTCAGGAAAGGCTTCCTAGAAGAAGAGCCTTCTAACATGAGTCCTGAAGAATGAGTGAAGGCAGAGATAGGTGTGTATATATATATGAATATATGTAAGTGCTGTCATGGCCATGATAATGTTATTGTTGTTATGTGCCGTCGAGTCAAACTTGACTCATAGCGACCCCTCCGTGGGTTTCTGAGGCAGTATCGCTATGGAAGTAGGATTGCCCAACCTTCCTTCTGAGGAGGTCATGATAATAGCTAACATTTATTGAGTGCTACCCAGAGGCAGGCACTGGGCTAAATACATCACACATAGTAACTCCTTTAATCTCTAGGAAACCCCTATGGGGTGGCACTATTCCCCTTCCTGGTTTATAGCTGAGGAATCTGAGGCACGGAGAAGTTAAGGACTTGCTCCCAGGCACACAGCTAGTAAGGGGCAGACTTGGTTCCAGAGCCCAAGCTTTAACCACTATGTGATGCTAGCTTGGACAGTCAAGGTTATTCTGCCACTTATTCTTCTGACTTAACAATACACTACCGTGGGCATCTTGCCAGGTAGTACAGCTCAGGTTTCATTCTACTTAATGGCTGCAGAGGGTGTCACTTTTGAGCAGAGATTGACATGATCACTGAGAAAGAGATAGAAGGCAACTACCTGGGAGCAAGGAAGCTTGTGTTTGAGGTACTGGGGAGAGAAGGTGAGGCTGAGATGGGAAGGATGCAGAGGAGGGTGGGCTCCAGAGAGTGACACAGGCGACCAGTGTAGTAGGGTTCACAGGGCTGTGGGTGGGTATTGGGCAGTGGGAGTGCACAGGGTGGTGGGGTGCACTGCATAGTGAGGTGTACATGATAGTTGGGTACACAGCGTGGTGGGTGCACCAGGCAGTAGGGGTGCATAGGGCACCAAGGATGCACAGGGTGGTAGTGGAGTGAACCAGGCAGTGGAAGTGTACAGGGTGGTGGGGTACATAGGGCAGTGGGGTAACAGGATGGCTGAGCACACAGAGTGGTGGGTACTCCAGGCAGTGGGTGTACCAGATAGTGAGGTGGACAAGGCAGCGAGGGTGTACAAGGCAATGGGGGCACACAAGGTGGTAGGGTACACTGGGGAGTACGTGTAGCAACTGCCACCTATAAGGGGATGGTAGGGGCTAAGTTGGTAGGGGGTATCCCAGGACCCCTTTGTCTTACAGGACCTCTCATAGATCCAGGCGGCTTTCTCCTCTGGCCCCCTCCCTCAACCTTGCATGTTTTAATTCTCTTTGAGAAGCTCTAGCTAGCACTGCAAATAAAGAGTGAGTGATCATTAGTTTCAGTTCCAGAGACGTGCAAATGTGCAGCCTATGAAGTTATTAAATCTTTGAATAATCTTTGCCCAGGAGAGTCAACATCTATTCTACCCAAAGTGCAAAAGACAAAACAAAACAAAAATGAACAAAAAACTACAAGTTACCCAGGAGCACTACTTCAATACTTCTCTCTAATAATGCCTCACCAAACCTCACCACACCCCCCAAAAAAAACTAAATGGGAGCTCTGGTGGTGTAGTGCCTAAGGCATTTGACTGCTAACCAGAAGGCTGGCGGTTCAAATTCACCAGCCACTCCTCCAAAGGAAGGTTGGGTGATCTACTTCCATAGAGATATCACTTCAGAAACCCAAGGAGGGGTAGCTATGAGTCGGATATGAAATCCTGTTTTACTCTAAAAGAATCTCAAATCTGTTCACTTCTCTCCATCTGGATGGCTGCCAATAACCTCCTCCTGTTCTCTCCAGTTCCACTCTACTTAAATTAGTCAATGTCTCTAACCTCAATTTCTTCATCTATAAACTGTCTGTCAGTTTGCCATACTTTGGTGGCTTACGTGTTGCTGTGATGACAAAAACTATGACACTGGTATTTCAAATACTAGCAGGGTCACCCATTGAGGACCGGTTTCAGCAGATCTTCCAGACTAGAACAGAATAGAATAAAAAGCTATTTCTGAAAATTAGGCCAGTGAAAACCTTATGGATTATGACAGAATATTGTCTGATATAGAGCTGGAGGATGAGCCCCCTAGGTTGGAAGGCACTGAAAATACACAGGGGCCACAACAGTGGACTTGAGCATACTGACAGTCATGAGGATGGAGCAGGACCAGGCAGCGCTTTCATCCTGCTGTACAGAGGATCACCAAGCTTGAGCCAACTTGATGGCAACTAACAGCAACTAATACTTATCACACAGGATTGTTGAAGAGACTGGGTGACAAAATGAATAGAAAGCTCCTGACTCAGAGTGCTTTCTCAACAGATGACAGACAGTTCCTTTCCTCTTTCAGCTGGATGGGAGGGAGCAGAAAAGCCAGGGACCCTCATTCTTTCATACGCCACTGAAACAGATAATCAGCAGGCTTTCTTGACATCACTGTCCCACCCAAAGGGCAATACAAGAAGAGGAAAAAACTGCTTGCCCACTCATGTTTCCTTCCCATGATGGCAGCTTAATACTCCCGATCTCTGTCCTCTCCTCTGTGCTTCCCCTGGGCCCATGGCATGATGTGTTTATGAGGGAGTTAGGGATGAAATGGGTAAGGGATAACTCATCCCCTTCTTTGTTGCTCCCCAGAACCAGCCTGCCTGCCTGCAGGGGGCTTGTGTACTGCCCTGCTCTCCACCAGGAAACAGATGGGGCCCAGCTTGGTCTGGCCCTGGATGAAACCAAACCCAACCTAACCCACTGCCATCAAGTAGATTCTGACTCATAGCGACCCCCATTGGGTTTCCAAGGAGGTAAATCTTTACGAAAGTAGATTGCTTCATCTTCCTTCCATGAAGGAGCTGGTGGGTTTGAACTGCCAACTTTCTGGTTAGCAGTCAAATGCCATAGGTGCTGTGCCACCAGAGCTCCTTGCCCCTGAGTGACCAAAAAACTTAAACCAAACGCACTGCCATCGAGTGGGATCCGACTCATAGTGACCCCTCGGTTCAGAATGCAGGCAGGGCAAAGGAGTGCTTGCTATTAATCGGCAACTCAGCCCCCAACAGGGGAGGCCAGTGGGAGAGCCCTGTCTGATGTTCCTCACTTGCTAATGGATCTTCTCAGGGCCTCAGCAAGCTGGGGCTCGGTGCTGCAAGAATCAATCAATAAACAGCTGACAAATATTTATTGAACGCTGATACAACGGTGAAAGCTCACCCTTGCCCGGTGTTTCTTATGCTTTCAAAATGCCTAAGAAGCCACTCAATTCAAAGGTCTGCGAGAGCCATGAAGTACCAAAAAAAAAAAAAAAAACACTGCTGTCGAGTCAATTCAACTCATAGTGACCCCTCCTTGGGTTTCTGAGGTGGTATCACTATGGAAGTAGACTGCCCAGCCTTCCTAGCTGTGATCTTATTTCCTCAGTTCAATTATTGCATATCCACTAGGTACAAGGTGCTAATGAAGACAGTGCGAGTAAACCAGATAGATGGCATCTCTGTTATAAAGACAATCAAATGAAAGTGGCTGGATTAGGGGTGGGAATAGATCAACCTAAAACAGAGTGGTCCAAGCTATGAGGAGAGGACTTTGAGCCCTCATTATAAGAAAGCATGAACCATTGTAAGACCTGGGGAAAGAGGCTCTCAGTAGCAAAATGAGATGGGTATTATTATCATCCCCCTTTCATAGATGAGGAAACTGAGACCAGGGAGGTTAACATGTTTCCTCTGAGCCTGAAGAGACATGTAGTGGTGACAATAGGATATGAATCCAGTCAAGATCTGCCACCCCAACTGTTGCCACCAAACCCACTTGCCTCTAGCACTTTTAAAAGAATCTTAAGTAGGGAGCTTCAGCACAATGAAATGCAGCATGACCTTAAGGATCTTCTAGTCCAATGGGGGAGAAAATATCTTTATGCAAAAAATACTAATAGTGCAAAGCAGGTGAGAAATGAAAATGTGGCTGTTGACATTAATGTACAGGATTAATACAAGTCCAAAAACAAAACAAAAAACCAATGGGATTGTTTTAGAACACGACAATTTCTTGAGGAAAAAGAAATCTATATATTTAGCTCTAGACCCTGGGATCTTAACCAAACACACAATGTATAAATATAATTTATAAAATTGAATGCATATATAAAAGTATGCTTTTGTCTCTTTGTTTCTGCCTCGCATTAATTTGTTTGTAGGGGTGAGATTGTGGTGTCATTTAAATGTAGAATTTGTGTTGTTAGTTGCCATTGAGTCAGTTAGGACTCATGGTGACCCTATGTGTACAGGGTAGAACTGCTCCAAGGGTTGTTAAAGCTGTGACCTTTAGGAAGCAAATCACCAGGGCTATCTTCCCAGGAACCTATGGGTGACTTTAAACTGCTAACCTTTTGGCTAGTAGTCAAGCACTTAATTGTTTGTGCCACTCTGTTTTGATTACCTTAGTGCCATGCTAACAGACATACCTCAGGTGGATGGCTTTAGCAAATAGGAGTTTATTCCCTTACACTTTTGGAGGCTAGAAGTCTGAGTTCAAAGTGTCAGGCTCTAGGGGCTGTGTGAAAACCCCTCAACCTTGGGCTTCAGCTCTGCCTTTTGCTTCTGGCCCACTGAAGCTGGAGGCTTTTCTTAACTCAGGCAGCTGCTGGCTGCTGAGGCTGACAAGCCCAAGGTAGACAAATAAAAAGGCACAGTCCTGATATTACCAAACCATATGGCAGGCCATTGATTCAAGTCTGTTAAGAGTCCCAAGATTGGCAGACAACATGGCAGGCTGCTGAACAACAATTTGGCTACATGCAGGGTTCAAGGGTGTCAAAAGCTACAGACCATTCCTAAATGTTCTCCTTATATACTGGAAGAAGACCATATCCCTAAGGCAGCTACTCGGCTGCTCACAGTAAATTCCACTATGGAGTTGATTACCATACTCATCATGGGGAATCACTACATCCAGCTGCCCAGCCACTCAAAAACAGGCCCAGCCAACTTGACACATAACTTTAACGACCACACACCCTTTCTCCAGAGAGGTTGAAACTGAGACACATCCAGAGGCCCAGGTTAGGCCAATCAGGGTAGTCCTGCCACACATGCTGTAGACAGACAGCAGAAAGGAAGAGAGACATCCATGATGGATCCAGAATCCACAGTGCTGACAGAAGCTGCTTCAGACCACAGGTGTCTTACATGGGCTCAGGGTGACAGGCCACAGGATTTATTTAATGATAATTAGTGATTCTCTCCAGGAACTGAGAAAAGTCAGCTAGCAAATAAATGAACTTGTCCTGCAAGAATAAACTAAGTGAAAAATACCTGGAAAAGGCTTTTGGGGGAAAAAGAAAGATAAGGAGGAGGAAAACAAAGAAAGGAGAAGGGGAAAAAGGAAGAGGGGAGGGGTAAGAGAAGAATGCAGAAGCAAATGTCTTTGCTAGCTATTAAAACATACACTATAAAAATAATTATCAAAACCATGTAATACCATATACTCAGTATTTTCGGTTTGCCCCTCCAGATTCTTACTTTTCTTCTCCACCTGCTCTGTGCCTCAGGAGGCTGATTTCTAAAGACTGCGTCAAGGCCTCCCTCACCCTCTATCTCCCAGTTGGATCTGTAGGAAGGAGTGTGGATTTTATTCCCCTGGTTCCCTCCTTCCCAGATCACTGAGAAATGATTGCATCTTCTTCTTCCTTACAGCTTGCTCTCTCCTGCTTTTTTGAGAAATGCTCCCTTCCATTGCCCCTTTAGGCTTAGCAGCAGAAAGAACTCTCCTCCCCCCTATTGCTATCCCAGGGTACTACACTATTGTGAGTTGGTTCCCCAAAATCTAGCAACAACCTTTGCAAATAATCCCTTTATTAAATTATTTCCAATAACCCAGTTTGAGGGAGCTAAGACTCTGATGTATGGGAACTAGAATTAGCAGACAGCTCAACAGACCAGGAAAGAGAACTTGAAAAACTCTGCTGCTAGGGGAGCTGTTGCATTGTGGTAAATTGTAGTCAATGTCATGAGACAAAGTGTATGTGAACTGTATGGAAAGCGAATTTGCTCTGTAAAATTTCACTCAAATCACAATTTAAAAAAAAGAAAAAAACTCTGCTGCTAACGACAGGGCCTCCAGGTTGCACGTCCTGAGTCCCAACACAGAAAGCCCTGGGGAGTTGTGCAATGTTGTAACTCTGCCTGCCAAGATACACGTGGAATAGGAAAGGAAGGTAGTGAGGACAGACATGGGGACAGTTACTTGAATATGTGAAAGAAACTTAACTTAGATCTTTATCTTACATTGAAACCCAAAAGGCTAGAAAGTGATGATCTGATAAAAAATATGAACCATTGCCTAAGGCATTGGACTGCTAACCAGAAGGCTGGCGGTTCAAACCCACCAGCCACTCCTCAGAAGGAAGATGGGGCAATCCACTTCCATAGTGATACTGCCTCAGAAACCCAAGGAGGGGTCGCTATGAGTCGGGTCCGACTCCACAGCACACAACAACAACAACATAACAATAACAACCAGAAACCTTGCTTTCCTCACCTGAAGAATCAGGATAATAGTAACTACCTCATAGCACTGTTGTAAGGATTAAGAATGATCCAAATTAGCACAGTGCCTGACACATTATTAAAAGAGGACTGCGAAAAGAGTCCTGCTCAGAAACTCACCCAAATCTAGCTACTTCAGGGAAGAAAGGGTCTGGATTAACAAGAGGGATTCCACAGAAATTCATACCAGACAGAGAAGACAAGCCTCTTCCACCAGTTGGAAGAGGAACTGTCGATGGAGTCACATCAGGTCTTCCCCTGTGCTCAGCTGCTCTTCATCCAAGGTCACCGGCTGGAAGAAACTCCGTCCATGCTCTTAAGGTGGTTAGAGACACTGTCACAGCTCTCGTTGTTCCTCTTTGGACTGAGCTGAAACTGGCTTCCCTCCCCACCCTCTACTTAAACTTCCATCCACTGGAGCACTCACTGGCAAGTGCCATCAAACACTTAAGGAAGAGCAACACCCATCTTGCGCAATCTCTTCCAGAGAATATAAAAAGTGGGAATGGTGCCTGTCTCCTTTTGTGAGGCCAGCATAATCTTGATACCAAAGCCTGATGAATATGAAACGGAATTTCACTCAAGAACAAAGATATTAAAGATGCTAAACATTTGTAACAAGATGTTAAAACCCTAAACAAAAATGCTAGCAAATATAATCCGGCAATAAATATGCTACCAAAACAAATAACCTATGTCGTCAAGTCAATTCTGACTCATGGCAGACTCATGTGTGTTAGAAAAGAATTGTTCCATAGAGTTTTCTTGGTTGTAATCTTTATGGAAGCAGATCACCAGGCCTTTCTTCCATGGTCCTGCTAGGTGTTTTGGAACTGCCAACCTTTAGGTTAGTAGTTGAGCACAAACTGTTAGTGCCACCCAAGGACGTAAAAGATGCTACAAATTAGGTTTATTCCAGAAATGCAAAAGTCAATGTAATACACCATATTAACATTAAAAAAGGAAAAATCTGAGCAGATGCAGAAAAAGCATTTCTTAAAACGCTACATTCCATTTACCACTAAAAAGAAAAGAAACACTTAGCAAACTGGGAACAGAAAGGAACTTCTTTCATCTGGTGAGAGTATATCTCTAAAAGCCCTGAAATAAACATTATAACCAATAGTGCAATGTGGATAGCTCCTCCACAAGAGTGGAAAAAGACACAGTGATCACTATCACTTCTTCAGTTCATCACTGTGCTCACTCAGGTCTTAGCCAGGGTAATAAAGCAAGAAAAGAAGAAAAATAGAAAAAAACCAACACGAGTGAAAGGATTGGAAAGGAAGAAGCAAAACTATTATTTGCACTTACTACGATCATTTGAAGAGTTTCCAAAGTAATCTACATGTAAATTTTTTGAATTAAGAAGAGTTTAGCAAGATTTATGGATATAAAATCAATATGCAAAATGCAAACATATCTCTCCAAAAAATGACCAGGGAAGCGTTTGTAAAAATGATGTGGTGGCAGCATTGTGTCTCACCTTCTCCAACTTCACGAGAGGGACAATCATTATCAGCATCAGCCACCCAGGGTTGATTCCTACCATGTGGAAGTCAGACATACCTCCACCCTCCAGTCTTTTTACCAATTCTGACACCTGCTGTCTCTCCCATGGCACTCTCTACTTCCCTGAGGGGCTCAATAATCTGTTGCAATGGCCACACAGAACTCACTGACAGTACTCACGATTATTAGGGAATTCAGGATCAGAAGTGACTCAGGATATAGTTCTTCCATTCAGGACAGCCTCTGTCCAGCCATGCCTGCAGGCAGGCCCCTCCCTGGTCCTTAGCTCCCCAAGGAGCCTCTTGGGTCAGCCTGGCCTCTGCTCTGCTTGGGCAAGTGTTGCAAAGCTCTTTAACTCTGCCAATACATGCCTGGAGGCACCCCACTCCACCAGCAAGCCTCCTGCTTAAAGGCACTCAGCTCTCTCTCTCCATGGGTTGTGGAATGGCAAGATTAGCTCCACCAAGTGCCCAGAGATGCCCCATTCAGGCCAGCAGCTTCCTCCCTGAAAGTAGTCAGCTCTCTCACTCCACGGGCCAGGGGGCCCACCATGTTGTCTCCTACCAGTCTCTTGGTTTTACTGCTTCTGTCACTGCCTTTTTTTTTTTTCTTCTTTTTTTTTTGCCACTGCTTCTCGCTCTCTCTCACCATCTTCAGTGTTACAGATGAGAAAGTCAAGGCTCAGTCAAGCAACATGGTATTCATATATTCATTCATTCATTAGACATTCATGAGTGCCTGCTATGTTCTCTTATTGTCGTTGTAGTAGTTAGCTGCTGTTGAGTCAGTCCTGAATTCATGGTCACCCCACAATCCCCTATGGGATCGGATCACTGTGATCTATAGGGTTTTAATTAGCTGTATGTAGGTCACTAGGCCTTTCTTCATAGTCTGTCTTGGACCAAAAACTCCACTGAAACCTGTTCAGCATTATAGCAACACACAAGCCTCCACTGATAGATAGTGATGGCTGCACTTGAGGTGCATTGGCTGGGATTCAAATCCAGGTCTCTCATATGGAAGGTGAGAATTCTATTACTGAACCACCACTGCCCCCAACTGCTATGTGTTAAGACCTGTGAATACCCTGGTCAATAAGATAGATATGTCCCTTGCTCTATTACAGTTTATACTCCAGTGTGAAAGACAGAAAATCGAAAAACAAAAACCCCTAACAATCTTAAGTTCTCAAAACTAACATGCTGGCATGACCAAGATTCAAACCCAGAAATGGAAACTGGAGTCCATGTTTTAACCTCTACCTGGAGGGCCCCCCTCAACCTCCTCAGCTCCATCCTCTCCGCTGTGATGTAATGATTTCTCACACACATTCTGCTGGCAGCGGCCAGTTTCAATGGGTCTCACCAGCCAGGCTGCTGCACAAATTGAAAGCTGTCAGCTTCAATCCTGGCCCATGTGATACTCATCCATTATCACTAGAGAATTACAGCAGGGAGGATGAATGCATAAAAGAGGCAAGGCATCCTGTCCCCTCCCCACAGTATCAGTGGCATTATTTCCGAAGAGTGTGCGTCTTAGTCCTCTGTCACCATTAATGGCAGAAGTGAGTCACTTATAAATAAGATATGGGAGCTTTATTATAATTACATCCTGAGATTCAGAAATGCTCAGCATCACTGTTGAAAGGGAGGGCAGCAGGTGACAGGGGCTTGAATGATCCTCTGCCAGGTATTCTTTCAGATAAAATGTCTTGGATCAGGAGCAATTACAGCTAATGCCTGGCCTGAATGCTAATGAGAATTACTTACAATTGCATGGAATTCTTTGCCATTTATACAATCTGCTTTTTTCCTTCTTTTCTCTACTTTTTCATCCTAGCATTCATCTTAAGAAACAGATACTGGCAAATAGGATTAATGGCCATTTTGCAGGTAAGGAAATGAATGCCCAAGTCACTCAGCTCTAAGCATCAGGACTTGGATCCAGACCCAGTTCTCCTGAACTTTTTTACTCTATCATGCTATCTTTCTGGAAACAATAAAAAAGTTCAGAACTCAAGATGTGTCCTCTTCCCCTGAATGGTGCACAACCCCCTATCCGGCCACAACCACCAGGGACCAGCACAATCCAAAAGGCAATGGAGTGGTGTGTTCTGTTGATACCTTTGTTTCAATTGGGATAGGGCAGCTGTGGGCGGACTGGGTGAAATGAACTTCAAAGCATGTCCTGCCATTTCACAGTCATCAAGAGGATCACACTCAACCCTCAGGGAACCAAGAAATGGAAAAGCCTTTCTTCAATCCACACAACCCAGAGTTTCACGGAAGGACAGATCAGGCACTTGGTCTAGGCCCGCCCTGTTCCACTGTGACAACTCTTTCTGAAAGTCAAACAACATCTGCTAACCCAACATCCCTAATCCATGCTCTAAAGAAACAAATCAGAACATGAAGTTCAAGCTGCAGCATGAAGGAGCAAGGTTAGTCACAACAGTAATAATTGTGATAATGCCAGCATTTGCTGAGTGCCTGTCAGAGCGCTGGAAGCTGAAATACTTTTGCACTAAGATGCCTGGGGCACCTAGTATATTTGACACTTGACCTACCAGGTAGAAGTAAATATTTCTACTTTACAGAGGAGAAGTCAAGAGGTTTGCGAAGGTTGGGTGGCTTGCAGGTGCCTCAGCCAGACTACATCACTGGTCTGTTTGACTTTAATAATAACAGTAATAACAACTAGCACTTAAATAGCACTTTCATGTTTTACACGCCACTGTTCCAAATGGTTTACACACATTAATGCATTTAGGCCTCTCATCAACTCAGTGAAGAGGGTGCTATGAATACCTCCATTCAATAACTGGAGAAACTAAGGAACAGAGAGGTACAGCAACTTGCCCAAAGCCACAGAGCTCAAATGTGACAATGTTAGGTCAACTCCAGAATCCACACTTTGAATCTCTTTGCTATTCCTCCTCTGTCAAGATCACACTATTTCCACCAGATGCTCCTTGATTATGAGAGAGTCCAAGCTCCCCCTCCCTCAGACATTCAGCTGGGCCAGGAGGGACCACTCCCAGCCTAGGACTGCCTAATCTCTTCTCAGCTGCAGTTCCATCCTCCACTCTGAAGTCACGGATAGGCGGTGCCCAGCCATCGGTGGCCTGCAAAAGACTCTGTCACACTTGAAAATGGCACCAGGAGTCCCCTACCCTCCTCCACAGACTTCTCCCTCCACCAGAGGCAATACTTCTTGAGAGAGATGGGCAACCTTGGCTTGCGTGTGAGGGTCCAGCAAGTCCTGAATCATATGAGGTTATTTACATGGTCTTGTGTGGGATTCCTGTGAGTTTTAACCCACCCAGCAGCAGGACACTCACCAGAGAGAAAGGAGAGCCCTGTAGGGCATGAAGGACCCTGTTGCCTAATGTCCTCCAATCTTCACTTTTGCTGCTGCCAGTCATAAGCACAGAAGAACCTAATGTCCCATCTGCAGCCTGAGTTTCATTAATAATCTGTAAGTAATTTGGCAAGATCCGTATTCAAATCTCAATTCTGCCATGAACAAGCTGGACAACCTCACACAAGTTACTTAACCTCTCTGAGCCTCAATAGTCTATCTGTTCAATGCGAGTAGTAATAATAGTATCAACCTGGCAAAGTTGGTGAGAATGAAAGGGGATAGAATAATATAATGCTCTGATCCTGCCATTCCCTCTCTGCTGTCTTCTGCTACCTCCAGGATAAAAGCCAAGAGTGGAGCATTCAAGCCTCTCTTTGTCAGACTCCCACCTCCCTTTTCCTTCCTGCTCTGGACACAACCCCATCTATGCTTCAGTGACAGGGGCCCATCCCCATCACCCAGTGAGTTTCCTAAACACCTTCCGGCTACACAGGACCTGGCTCACACAGGACTCTCAGCTCCAGATCTATGTGGGACCCTCCTTCAGAAGGTGATGACCTTGCTTGGTGCATCTCTGCACTCTGTTCTCAGGCAGAGCAGACACCTCAGAGAATTAGTGGACTACGGCTGCTATCATTGTCTTGGCTGGGGGACCAGAGGAGACCATCACTCAGTGAGGGATAGTGGCGTCTGTGAAGAACCACTGCGCTCTAGTTCCTGCTCTGACTTCCCTGGCGCCTTTCAGAAAAACCGAGAGCAACTTCCAGAAATTAGTCCCTTCTCACCCTCGCCCTGAGAGCGCAGCACCAAAGCTCTTGTGCCACCTGAATCCACTCTCTCTGGCAGTAACATCTATCCATTTTGCCAAAAGATCCTCCGCGCGGTACAGTGGAAGCAGGAAGTCCGCCCCGCCGGGAGCCACAGAAGACAGATAGTAGTCCTGCTGCTCCCCACACCCCAAACCCGGTGATGCTGAGCTTAGGGCTGCCCTGCTTGTGGTTAAGTGACTTGGGTCAGGCCGACTCGAGCCCCAAACCCCAACTCTTCCCCCTTACTCGCTAATGCTCCTGGGCAGAACTTTGCCCTCTCAGAGCGTCAATTTCCTTTTCCGTAAAATGGGTATAATAATACACAGTTCAGGGAGTTAAGAGGAGCATTCAGAAAGAGAATAGATGCTCAGCGCCTGTCATTGAGAACCCACTCAGACACTAGAGCTGCTCTGGAAACACCAGAGGCTCGCCTTCTCCTCCCCCAGCCCGCAGCCAGACGCTCTCGACCGGCACCCCTCATAGCCAGGTGAAGCCACAGGTGCCTGCGCGCTGTGGCGCTTGGGCCAGACCTGGGAAACAGGGGGTGCCATGGAGCAAGCTGCGCTCCCAGATCTTACCCCGGCCGCTGGCATAACCACCGCCCCGAAATGCGCGGACCTCACCCGGGCGGGTCCTGGGGTCTCCATCGCCCACAGGGATTCCAAAACCCACGGGCTGGGGCAGCTTGCAGCCCTCGCGCCGCCGCGGCCCCGGCGCCCGCCTGCGACCCACTCTGACTCACCAGCGCCGGCTCCCAGGAAAGTTTGGTGGCGTGGCGGCCGCAGTGGTCAGGCTCTCCGGAGCGCTGCTGCAGCAGCTGCCAGGCAGCCAGGGCGCGGAGCAAGCGGATTGGGGAGGCAGGCGCCAGAGGAGGAGCGTGGCCAACGGGCTAGCTAGCTATGGAGGGAGGGAAGGCGGGGACCAGTGGCGTCACTGGGGGAGTGGGAGGGTGCGGACCACACCGGGTGACATTGTCAGAAGGGTTGACACCGAAATGACTGTCTATGAAATTTTTGTGCAGTGCTTCAGCAGATAGATATATATAGATATATCTGTATATATATACATCCCTGTAGTTATAAGAACAAAAACATTTTTCCTGAGTCAGCTTACATGTATACCTACAAGGCTAAAACTATGCAAATTTACTTTTTGAATCTTCTAATGTGGTCAGAATTGTTATTACCCAATTACGACAGACATTTCGAATCACATGGTTTTGTCTGCAGGCGCTGCCAGCATATGCTACCAGTGTTTTTACAGTAGCTGATTTGGTCAAATTTTCTGGTGTTTCAGCTATAATATTGTGGTAAGTAGTATTTGTGAGTCTAAATCAATAACTTTTTTTGAGAATGAAGTAGTAATTAAAAGAAAAGGAGAAAAATTAAAAAAGCTTTTCACTCAGTTACTAATAATGTAATTCAATGTAGAAAGATTTTACAATTTTGTTAATATTCATATAAGACATATTACATTTAAGCAATTTACAACTATATTTGTCACATATTATTCTATGATTAAAACTGGTTTTAAACATTATAAGGATTCTGTATGGTCTGACATGGGAGGAGATGGGGGGGCTGATACTGTGAGTTATCAAAACGGGTAACACCAATCCTAGTGACACTACTGGCACTGACCACACTTCAAGCCTGCCCTGCAATATCTCCTGCTGTTCAGGGCATTGGGTACATGGGAGAGGGCAGGAGGTTCACAGTGCCTGCAGATACCTTCTCCCTCCGCTGGACTCCAGCCAGCAGGGTACCCCGGCCTCTGTCTATGCACAGTGGGAGCATTTGGGGAGTAAGGTGGCCTATGGACTTCGAGGGGAGTTGAAAGAAGGGTCAGAACCTTTGCTGCAGAGAACCTCCCCTCCCACACACTCCTAAGGGCAGACAGATAGACAGAAATAGATCAGTCAAGATAGAGGCAGAGATAGAACTAGTCAAAGATGAAAGGGTTGTTTAGCAAAGTCAATCACATACTGACTGATAGACAAACACAAACAGTGACACACCCTCCCCCACATCCCTGCTGTTGTTGTTGTTGTTATGTGCTGTCGAGTGGGACCCGACTCATAGCAACCCCTCCTTGGCTTTCCGAGGTGGTATCACTATGGAAGCAGATTGCCCAACCTTCCTTCTGAAGAGTTGCTGGTGGGTTTGAATCGCTAACCGTTCTGGTTAGCAGTCAAGTGCCTTAGCCACTATGCTACCAGAGTGCCTTGCTAAAGACAGCCTAAAAGAGAAAAAGTCAGATAGAGATGAAGATTGCTAGACAGGATTAATCTCTAGGGTGAAACAACCCCTAGAAGTTTCAAGGGCAACCTAGAGAGAGACTCTTCCCCCAAGTCTAGTACCTCATACTCTGGTTCTTTTCTCCACAGCTTCTCCAGATTCAAACACACAGTGTGTCCCATTTAGCATCCTGGGCCAAATGGAGCAGAAGGTCTGGGGGAGTGGGGTGAATGTGTGTCAGGAGGGAGAGCATAGTTGTTCTGTAGGTCGTAGGAGCTTAAGGTTTAAAATCAGGAAGGGAGTGTGTCAGGGTTGTATCCTTTCCCCATACTTATTCAATCTATATGCTGAGCAAATAATCCGAGAAGCTGGACTATATGAAGAAAAACGTGGCATCTGGGTTAGAGGAAGAATCATTAACAACCTGAGATATGCAGACGATACAACTTTGCTTGCTGAAAGTGAGGATGACTTAAGGCACCTACTGATGAAGGTTGAAGAATACAGCCTGCAGTATGGATTATGTCTCAATATAAAGAAAACAAAAATCCTCACAACTGGACCAATGAGCAGCATCACAATAAATGGAGAGAAGATTGAGGTTGTCAAAGACTTCACGTTGCTTGGTTCTACAATCGATGCCAATGGAAACAGCCGTCAGGACATTAGACGACGTGTAGTACTGGGAAGGCCAACTGGGAAGGAACTGTTTCAAGTGCTGAGGAGCAAGGATGTCTCCTTGAGGACTAAGGTGTGTCTGACAGAAGCCATGATATTTCCAATCGCCTTGTATGCATGTGAGAGCTGGACAATGAATAAGGAAGACCAAAAAAGAGTTGATGCTTTTGAGTTGTGGTGCTGGCGAAGAATGCTGAAAGTACCATGGACTGTTAACTAACAGATCTGTTCTAGAAGAAGTACACCCGAAATGCTCCTTGGAAGCAAGAATGGCCAGATTTCGTCTCACCTATTTTGGTAATGTTGTCAGAAGGGACCATTCCTTGGAGAAAGATGTCATGCTTGGTAGGGTAGAGAGTTGACGAAAGAAGGGGAGGCCTTCAACGAGATGGATTGACATGGTAGCTGCGAGGATGGGCTCAAGTATAGCAGGGATCATGGAGCTGGCGTGGGATCAGGCAGTGTTTCGTTCTGCTGTGCATGGGGTCGCTATGAGTCGGAAATGACTCGACGGCATCTAACAACAACAACAACAGGAGCTTAAGGATTCTTTCTGCTGCCTTCATCTCCAGAGCTGGGAGAGAAGAAGGACATTCTTTCTCACCAGTTTGAGGAAAACATCCTTTCAACTTTGAAACCCTTCTGTTTTCAGATTTTTCCTCTGAGATTATTTGAGAAAGGAGAACTAGGTGGGTTGGGGTGAGGATGCAGGCATCATAGGGGGTATTCTAGCTTCCTCTGAATAGGGGAAATTCCACTCAGTGGTTGTGGGACCACTGAGAACTAGGTTTGAGGCCCAGCCTTATAAGCTGTTTATGGTAGGAAAGTGATTCCCCTTCCGGACCTCAAGGTCTATATCTATAAATGAGGGTTAATAGAAACAGATGTAATTGTGCGTTGCACTGTCCTAAGTGCTGCAGATGTTCACTCTTTAGTTCTCACATCAGTCTGGATAAGTAAGAACTATTATTATCCCCATTTTACAGATGATGAAACTGAGGAAACAGAGGTTAAGTAACTTGCTCAAGATCACACAGCTAGTATCTAAGGGAAATGAGAATCTACTCAATGCAGTCTGGCTTCAAGACTATAAGTACTGTGCTATAATCATCTCAGTGGGGATGTTGGAAAGTTTCATAAGGTCATTTATGTGAAATGCTTAGCAAGTTCTCCATAAATGGCAGCTCATGGGACACTTAGCCTGTGTGCAAGGCAGGGATGTAAGTGCTGATGATGATGCCTGGAGATAAGAGATTTGGGATTCAGTATAGTTGGCAGAAGGAGCTCTGGTGGCGTAGTACCTAAGGCAGTTGACTGCTAACCAGAAGGCTGGTGGTTCAAACCCACCAGTCACTCTGCAGAAGGAAGACTAGACAATCTGCTTCTGTAAAGATTTACTGCCTCTGAAATGCTAAGGGGGTCGCTATGAGTGGGAATTGACTTGGTAACAGTGAGGGTTTCCCCCCCCCCCATGTTTGGCAGGCAGAATTGCTATCCTGGGTACCAGCTCTGACCTTTATAAATCAGAGGCAAAGCATTCCCTGTTTGCTCATCTGACCAGGCCCCAGTCCATTAGCATGACCCCACAGCCAAGACTCACCCTGAATCCACAGTAAGCCCCTCCCATTCCCTAGCAATGCCGCAGGGCCTCCATCCTTTGGAATTGAGTTGGCACCTGGGGTAGAAGTTGTTATAAACTCCAGGGGAAAAACACTTCCGCTCTCTGCAGCTGTGGGGTTTACAGAAGTGTGAGGAAAATGAGACTCAGAAATGGCTGGGTCAACTCCCATCTTCTGGCTCTCTCCTTTCTGCAATTCAGCAACGCCTTGATTATTTGGAATTCCTCTCAAAGTTTCACTTCCTGGGCTCATTTTAGGCCTGTTAAGTTCATAATGATCAGAATTTTTTAGAAAATCAGCATTTTAAAAACAGCATGTCAGATATTATTTGTAGCCCCTGGTTACCAGGATAAATATTTTCTTATGATTTTTGGAACTGCTGTATCATGAGATAACCCAGGTCATGCCCAGGGTATGTGTTGTGGGGAGGGAATTAAGGAAGGACAGTTGACTTACAATATATGGTCAACAGGAACAGAGAAAAGCTAAACCCTTATGTCATACTCATTGTCTGCCAGGCTCTGTTCTTTATGGCTTTATGTACTTTAATCTATCTACTTCTTACAATTCCATGAGGTAAGTTTTCTTGCCATCACATTTTGCAGATGAGAAAACTGAGGCACAAAGAGGTGAAGAGATTTGTTTAAAGTATACAGCTAGTAAGTCATCTCAAGATCACAAGATTTGATACTCTGGGACCTGGGTCAGTCAGTCTGGCTCCACAACCCAGCTCCTACTCCTGACATGTAGAAGAAAGCTAGAAAGAGGGAATCACTTGAGTTCCTTAGGAGAAAGTAGAGGTAAGGAGACAAAAAAAAAAAGGTAGATTAAAAATCCTTGCTCTGAAATCACAGTAGGAAATAGAATGCTTGTCTGGTTACCTTCATGAATAACTGCCTCCTTTGCCATGAAAACAGAACTGGATGGTAACTGGCTACCATTACTGAACGTTTTAATCAAGATTCTATACAAGAATCTTGATCAAAAGGAGAAAAAATGCAGAACAGATTTTCAAATTCTGGATGGAATCTACATTTCTAGGAGCCATTGTAGCTGGATGAACCCCTAAAATTATTGCCCTGAGATAATCTTTAAACTCTAAACCTCAAACTGAAACTATCCCCTAAAGCCTTTGAATCAAAGAGCAGTTTAGCTTAATTAGTAAAGTATGTCTGCCTTGAGTGAGCATTGTGTTCTTGTAAAGAGCTATTTATGTGGGATTAAATTGACACCACTCAAAGGGTTAGATGAGAAGTTTTGAGGACAGTGAGTTCATGTTAATGGTGATGGAATAATTTGGAAAATGATAGTGAGAATGGTCATACAATTTGAGGAATGTAATCAATGTCACTGAATTGTACACACAGAAATTGTTGAGATAGTGTACATTTTGTAGTGTATATTTTCACCTATACACACACACACATACACATATTAATCTATAAAAGGGGTGAGGAGAGAGAGAGGACAAGAAAGAAAGAAAAGTGGTGGGAATCATTGCTCTGGCTAAATTCTGTGACATGAACTGAGTTGAATAAAAATAACAACAACAACAACAAAAATCCCCACTCTGCTGCTTGCTAGGTCTGTGTTCTCTTTGCTTCTCTGAGCATCAGTTTCCTCATATGTACAATGATGGTAATAATATTACTATAAAATGAGGATAATAATATCCTATATTATTATGCAGGATATTATTAACATACAAGGCTATATAACGTACAAGTTTTTAGTGAGGATTATTTTGGTTGCAGGTAACATAAAGTCAAATATAACTGGCTTTAACCAAAAAGCCAGTTACAGCTAGCTTTAGCCAAAAAGGTAGCTCTGGTGGTGTAGTGCCTAAGGCATTTGACTGCTAACCAGAAGGCTGGCAGTTCAAACCCACCAGCCACTCCTCAGAAGGGAGACTGGGCAATCTACTTCCGTAGTTATTGTTGTTGTTATGTGCCGTGGAGTCGGACTCGACTCATAGTGACCCCTCCTTGGGTTTCCGAGGCAGTATCAGTACAGAAGTAGATTGCCCCATCTTCCGTCCGAGGAGTGGCTGGTGGATTTGAACCGCCAGCCTTCTGGTTAGCAGTCAAGTGCCTTAGGCATTACACTACCAGAGCTCCCTCAGAAACCCAAGAAGGAGTCGCTATGAGTCGGATCCAACTCAATGGCAATGGGTTAGCCAAAAAGGATTATTGAACTGAAGAGTTTAGGAGGTAGTTCTATGTTTAGACACAGCTCATTCCAGTGGCTCAAAGGAATTTAGCATGAGTCTATCTCTCTCTGTGTCTTGACTGTTTCCCTTTGTATATGTTTCATTAGTAGGGTGGCAGAAATGGCCAAATAAGCAAGCTCAAGGCAAAGAGATCACCTCTTTCCTAATAATTCCTACAAAAAATCCCAAATTGACTCCCATTGGCCTGACTTTGGTCACATGCCCAGCCCTGAAACCATTATGGTTGAGCTAATTGACCAAACCTGAATCATATGCTTACACCTGGAGCCAGAGGGTAAGGTGTAAAAGAACCAAACCAAACTCATTGCCGTCGAGTAGGATCCAACTCATAGCAACCCCTCCTTGGGTTTCCAAGGCGGTATCTCTACGAAAGTAGGTTTCCCAGTCTTCCTTCTGAGGAGTGGCTGGTGCGTTTGAACTGCCAGAATTCTGGTTAGCAGTCAAATGCCTTAGGCAAGGATTAGGGGTGGGTGAGGGATGGTTCTCTAAAAGAAAATCCGATGCTGTTAGCACAATAACGGAATATCGATTATTTGGCAAGCTAGAACACAGAGGTCCACTCCCTTGCAGAGCTGCTGGGAGCTTTTAAATAAGGAGAATTAAATAAGCTCCTGTGTGCAAAGCACAGTGCTTGACTCAGTAAGTGCTTAGTAACTGAATCCTCTTCCTCTCCCTCCACCTTTCCTGAATAACAAGAATTACAGCTCACCAAAACCAGACCAGTAACTTCCTAGTTCAGAAGGGGAAAGGTTCAGGCAAATAAGGTCCAGAGAAGAATAGGGGCATGCCCAAGGTGATCCACCTAATCAGTTACAGGACCCAGCTGAGACTCTGGGTCTGACTCTGAGAAACAAATCCTCTACTTACCAAATGATCTTTACTTGCCCAGGGGAGATTGAAAAATTGCAAAGCCCTTACAACCCAGAGGAAATGAATGCCCCTTATGTTGAGCTCCCAGGCTGAGCAACAAGCTACAGACTGGTATATACAGGCAGCACACTTGGTCCAGCTCCCCACCCATCACATTATGAAGTCAGCCACCTCTTCTAAAGACTGAGCACTCAGGTGCCAGGAGATCTAAATGACCATTTCTCACTTGGCTGCCCAAAGTAGGCATGATGGTCTTTCCCTTGTTTTACTTTCTTCTCTGTTTGCGAAGGTAAAGGTATGTCCTCCAGCACCAAAGTAGACCAAGTGATGTGTTATTTAGAGTTACCCAAATTGATTGTTTCAACTTGGCCCTGACTCAGTTTCAGGGTCTCTGAGCTTGGAAAGTTAGTCTGACTCCTCCCATCTAAGTTATAGTATTTGTTTTGAAAGCATCTGTGGAGCTTTCCTATTTAAAGAATGTTGAGGAAGATGGGTAGATAGCAATCTGGAATGACAAGACCTCTCCTCTTCCCTCCTTAAGTAAAGTGTGCAGATTTGGAAGTGCACCCTGCTGGTGGAAGTGTAAATTGATAGAAGCTTCCTGGGGGAAAATTTGGAACCAGATGTTGAGACTGTTAAAAATGCTCAGTTCTGGCGATACCAAGATGGCAGACTAGGCAGGAAGTCTGCACAGACCCTCTTCCACAAAGAAAAGGGAAACCAATTAACACAGACACAGAAGATAATCCTGGACCCCTGAACCTGGAAGGGAAGGATATAGAAATGGACTAAACCCCCAACTAGCAGAAGAATTTGCATGAAAACACCAAAAAAGGAGACATATGGACCTGTGGTCTGGCAGCAATCTTGAACAATTCTGACAGCACAGACAGCTTGGAGATTTCCGAGTGGTGGTAGGACCTAAGAATTAACCTAAAAATCAGCATTGCTAGCCAGGGACTGCACGGATGACTGCTCTGGTGGCTGTGGAATAAAAGGGGAAGCAGTGGTGAAGAGGAAGATGGGCTGAGCTGTGAACTTTTGCCTGTCCAGAGGGTGCCACCATTTTGAGTGTTTACAAGCAGCTTGAATATTTTGGATATTTAAAGAGATAGCATTCTCCAAGATTCCAGGTACTTAAGAAGAGGTTCTGCTTTCCAATAACCCAAGAACACTGCAGACTTGCACGACTGAAAAGATGCAACATTTCTCTTCTTACTCTTATACTCCACACCCACTTGGTGAATGGAAGTGAGGCCACCCCCCACTCCCACCCACCTTCTGGACCTGCAGGAACTCCATCCCAGTCTATGTGCTCAAACGGGGCCTGGGTGCCCTGCCCTGTCCTCCACTGTTTTTTTTTTCCTGGTGTTTAGTTTGCTTGTATTTGTCTGTTTTAAAACTACTATGATTATTAATACTTTTGTCCTTTTTACTATTCTTCCCCTCCCAGGTCTTAGTTTACACCTTTTTTTTTTTTTCTTTTCCCTGTTCCTGATGGCCTCCAGGTAATTCTTCAACCAGAAGTCTTTAGTGCCAGGGATTCTAACGCGTCCCACGTCTCAGGGTTTTTATCTCCCCTCCGGATTCCAGTATGTATCAGAGCTTTATCTGGCTCCGGCAAGTCTCCCACACATCAGGACTTTACATCCTCCCTAGATAATTATTCCCTAACTGGACTTTAGGGCCAGGGATTCCAGCATGTCCCTCCACGTCTCAGAGTTCTGCCCTAAACCCCTTAGCAACAACCAATCATCTGTACCCCTTTGCCCTGGTGCTACTCCACCCTATATTTTCTTATAAAAATGTAATAGTAAGAGAGCACGGGGTCTTTTGCCCAAGCTGCTGCGTCAGTGTAAGCAGGGACCCTAGCTCGAGCTAGCAAATAAACTTTCCTTTTGCTTTTGCATTATCATGTTAGTGGTGGCTTCCTCGCGCCGACACTCCTTTCCGAACACTGGCTCAACACTGGTTAATTTTTTTTTTTTTTTTGAATTTTTCCCATATTTTTCTTCATTATTCTCCTTCTCTACCTTTTTTCTCTTAGTTCCCTGTCTCCAGATATTGCAGGTTTTCTTGTTTTTTTCTTTTTTCCCTTTTTTCTTTTTTTGGTTACTGTTCCCATGTGATTACATGATATATTTTTTTTTGTCCTTTTGCTTTTAGTTTTTTGATGGTTATTCAATTATAATTTTTGTCTAACTGAGTGGGAGACAGCAACAGTCCCCATAAGATACAACTACACCCACACATCCTGCAAATTCACTTACTGAGCAAGAGCTACCACCTCCTTCTCCACCAACAGGCCAATGATAAAAACCACCAAGAAGAGCCTGACTCACCCTTGGCTGCTCTTCACAAACAGTTAACAGAGATCTTAATACAATACCACGATATCTCAGAGACAAAAGACCATCACAGTCCACACAAAGAAGCAAGATAAAGTGGTAGAAACAAGAGAACAGGATACAGACCCAGAACACATCCCTGAGGAA
>NW_006922019.1:2377507-2395422 GCF_000298275.1 Orycteropus afer afer
AAAAAAAAAAAAAAGGAAAAAAAAATAAAAAAAAGAAGAATGGGAATTCCAGAACACTTGATTGTTCTCATGAGGAACATGTACATAGATCAGGAGGCTGTCGTTCAAACAGAACAAAGGGATACTGCAAGGGAGTGCATCACGGTTGTATCCTTTCATCATACTTATTCAATTTGTATCTTGAGCAAATAATCTGAGAGACTGGATCATATGAAGAAGAACATGGCAGCAGAATTGGAGGAAGACTCATTAACAACCTGCAATATTCAGATGACACAACTTTGCTTGCTGAAAGTGAGGATGACTTGAAGCACTTAGTGATTAAGATTAAAGACTACAATCTGCAGTATGGATTACACCTCAATATAAAGAAAAAAAAAATCCTCACAACTGGTCCAATAAGCAGCTTCACGGTGAGTGGAGAAAAGATTGAAGTTGTCAAGGATTTCATATTTCTTGGTTCTGCAATCAACAGCAATGGAAGCAGCAGTCAAGACATCAGACGATGCATTGCATTGGGCAAATCTGCTGCAAAAGACCCCTTTCAAGTGCTGAAGAGCAAAGATATCTCCTTGGAGACTAAGGTGTGCCTAATCCAAGCCATGGTATTTTCAATTGCCTCGTATGCATGTGAGAGCTGAACAATTCATAAGGAAGACTGAAGAAGGGTTGATGCTTTTCACTTGTGGTGTTGGAGGAGAATGCTAAGAGTACCATGTTCTGCTAAAGGGACTACCAGATCTGTCCTGGAAGAAGTGCAGCCAGAGTGCTCCTTGGAAGCGAGAATGGCCAGACTTCGTCTCTCCTACTTTGGTCATGTTGTCGGAAGGAACAATTCCCTGGAGAAGGATATCATGTTTGGTAAAGTGGAGGGCCAAAGGAGAAGGGGAAGGCCCTCAATGAGATGGATAGACAAAGTGCGTACAACGATGGGCTCAGGTATAGCGAGGATTGTGAGGCTGGCACAAGACCAGACAGTGTTGTGTTCTGCTGTGCATAGGGTTACTATGAATCAGAGACAACTCGATAGCAGCTAACAACAACTCCACCCTAGAAATTTTAATGGCATAGTGGTTAAGGCATTTGGCTTCTAACCAGAAGATCAGCAGTTCAAACTCACCAGTTGTTCAGTGGAAGGAAGATGGGGCAATCTACTTCTGTAAAGATTTGCATCCTTGGAAACCCAACGGGGGTTGTTGAGTCAGAATTGACTTGCTGACAGTCAGTTTTGTTATTTTAGTTTAGGTGCTATGAAGACGGAAGCATGTGGCACCACTGTGAGAGCCCAGAGGAGGTATCAAACACACCATGGGTGGAGGTAGCAGCAGGCACGGGAGAGCACCAAAGGAAAGCTTCCTTGGGTAAGTGATAGCTAAACTGAACATTGAAGAACTAGAGCTGGACAAACAAAGAAGGTTAGGAGAATTCCAGGCACAAGGAAGACCATGCAAAGTAGCTAGCTGAGTCCCAAGAGAACTCAACTGACAGAAGGTAGATGTGGGGAAGGACGAAAGATCAGGTCACCAATGTGAAGAGTCAGGTCTTATGGGGCCTATAAGCCGAAGGGGAACTCAAAGGGGAGGCCCTGAAGAGTTAGGATCAGGTTCGGACTTTAGAAAATATCACTCTGGAGGAGGCAAGATGGCTCAGAGGGGGTTCCAGGAGATAGGGTATTTAATTAGGGCAGGGGCAATGAGGATTGGGGTGGGGGAAGAGCTTCCAGGATACCAAAAAGGAAGTCTTTGGTAACTGGTAATACTGGGGAACAGAAAAGGAAAGTTATGAGACTCGAGTTTTTGTTTTTCATATCTGGAGGGATTCTGGGACCATTAGCTAAGAAAAAGGAGATAAGAGAAAGCACATATCTATGTGTTACAGTGGTTGGTCAGATGTTGTTTTTGCCTATTCTGGCCCTGACTCCCTTTTTTCTTGTGATAGGGCCCTGATTTTCCTATAAACAACTATTGTTCCCTATACTTAGGCTATGTGGCTAAAGTAGGTGACCCTACCTCTCAACTGTAGGACACATGACCCAGGCCTGGCTAATCAGCATGTTTCAGCTCTCTGGCCACAGTGATTGGTTCATGTATCCCAGCATATGACCCAAACTGATCCAAAGAGAATTAGCCCTGGAAATTCTGCTGGACTTTTGGGAAAGCAACCTATCTTTTCTGCTTGGTTTTCTCAGCTAGTAGAATGTAAGCCTGGAGTTGAAGAGCCTGCCTGAGAATGAAACCAGCCCAATGGTAAACAGAGCCAAATAACTGAAAGAGTCGTATGCCTGATGATATTGTGTGGGTGTCTAGATTGAGCTTTGCCTGAAGACTAACCTGTATCTTTCATTTCTGTGAGCCAATGGTTCTGGTTGGAGTAATACAGTTTGGGTTGGGCCTTTTTGTCACTTCTAACTGAAAGAGTTCTGATGAGTTCAGGCTTTATTTAAAAGCTTTTCGTTAAGTTTATTAAGAGAGAAAAGTTTTATGCAAAGAAATCATAAAATGACTTTATGGAGGATGTGACATTTTGAGATATGAGCTTGAAAGGCAAATGAACAAGATATGGTTTGGAAGGTGGAAGTATTTCAGGTGGAGGGAATGGCACAAGCAAACATTTGGAAGCAGGAGAGCATTCAGGAAAAGGTGAGTAGGCTGGTTGGCCTGAGTGGAGTGAAGAATGGTGAGAGATAAGCCTGGAAGGGTAATTGGTGGCTAAATATGGACGCCTTTACTTAGATTCCTTTTTTTTTTTTTGAAAAAAAAAAAAAAAAAAAAATCTTAATCTACTATCGGGGGGGGAAAAAAAACCTCACTGCCGTCAAGTCGGATCTGACTCACAGCGACCCCTCCTTGGGTTTCTGAGATGCTGTCCCTTTGGAAGTAGATTGCCCAATCTTCCTTCCAAGGAGTAATTGTTTATTAAGAAGTGAAAGTTCTCACCATGGTCACTATGTAGATCTTGAGTACCATAGTTTATAGCTCACATATTCACATTATTTATAGGTTTACAGTGTGTACTGTGTCCAGTTAATCATCTTAATGTTCATTTATACAATCTGTAAGTGGCAAAATAGCAGTATTTGTTAGGTGGAGTGATCAGCACTCGCAATGCATGTGTGTGGCACTGGGAGGCTAAAAACAAAAACATATGGAGGCCTTTGAATGCTAAGGTGAGTGTGGATTGATCGGTCCAGCATTTGATTCTTCTGCAGAAGAAGCATTTGGGAGTTCCAGGGTTGCTTGGGATAACTTCCTTGGGATTTTAAGAAATAACCTCTGGAAAGCAAGCTCCAGATTGTCTTCCCTGGAGCCAACTTCCATCTTTTCTGAGCCCTAAAGAGCAGGATAGCTGGTGAGCTCTGAGACTGGTAGATTTTCCCAGTTACTCAAGGTGGTGATGTCCCTGCTTTCCCCTGTCCCAAGGCTGGGGCATCTGGAAGCCTTGGTCAAAAAGAAGTTAATAGAACCTAGATACTTGCTTTCTGCAGCCCACTCTCCACACGAGAGGTAGAAGGCCCTATAATGCAGTGAATTACTTAATATGGTCCTTCTAGCCATGGTCTTGTGGCTCCCACAATATGATTGAGTGGGATTATGCAAATAAGATACTTGCAGCCCACCAAGGGAACAAGACAGCCTGATGATAATGAAAATAAGATCCATGGAGTACTTGTGGGGGTGTGACCATGTAAACAAGATGTATGGAACACTAACAAGGGGATTGGTCAATTTTGCCATCTCTCTAAGCTTAAAGGAAGCCAATCCCAAAGGCCAAAATAGGGCACCTCACTACCATCAAGAAGAGCCAGGAAGGAGTGCATCCTTTGGACCTGGGGTCCCTGCACTGAGAACCCTTAGACCCAGGAGACATAGAAAGAGGTATAACACTGCAGATGGTGAGAAGTGGTGACAGAGAAACAGTCACAGCAGAACCAGGATACTGGTGTGAGACAATGTGGTTGACTTTCCAGCTCATGGAACAAGGTGGCTACTGTGGGCATGCTGATCCATGGAGTGAGAGACCTGAAAGCCTTCAGGTAGGAGGCTTCGTGGGAGAATGAGGTGCCTCCAGGTACTTATCATCAGAGCTAAAGAGCTTTGTAACACTTGCCTGAGCAGGGAAGAGGCCAGGCCAAGGGTCAAGGGCTGAGGGCCAATGGGAGAGGCCTGCCTGTGGGCACAGTTGAGAAGAAGCTATCCTCATTGAAGAACTGTATCCTGAATTGTAACATGTTACTTCCCTAACAAACTGCGTAACTGTGAGTACAGTATAGTCTGAGTTCAGTGTAGCTATTGCAACTAATTATCGAGCCCAGCAGAGGAGTGAGTAGAGAATGCCATAGGAGGGATAGCCGGTGTCAGAATTGGTAAAAAAGGCTAGAGAGAGGAAATATGGTTGACATTCACCTCAAAGGAATCAGCTTTGGGCTGATGTTGATCTTAATTTTCTCTCTTCCTCTTTGTGAAGTTAGATAAAGAGGTCTGATGTCGCCACACCATCTTTATAGGCTCTTTTAATAGACAGGATGCTCTGGTGGTACAATGGTTAAGGCATTGGATCACTCTTGCTTGGAACACTCTTTGTCCAGTTCTTCTCATGGAGACCTCTTTACTCAATTCTTACTCTTTAGAGAAGCCATCCTTGGATAGTGCCTCCTGCCTGTTACCTCACCTGGCATCATTATCACCACCCTCTGTAATCTTTTTTTCTTGTTTATTTGTTGATTGTCTCTCTGCCTCCGTTTGAATGTGAGCACCTCGAGGGCAGCAACTCCATCTGGAAAATCCCCACTATATTCCAGCACTTAGAACAGTGCCTAGCCCATATAGGTGCTCAAGAAACAAGAATTGAAGGAAATATCGGCACATGGGGAGATCTGGTGGTACAGTGGTCAAGGCATTAGGCTGCTAACCCACCAGCTGCTCCACAGGAGAAAGATGAGGCAGTCTGCTTCCATAAAGTTTACCTTCTTTGAAACCCTATGGGCCAGGTCTACTTTGTCCTGCAGGGTTGGTATCAACTCAGTGGCAGTGGGTTTGGTTTGATTTTGTATTAGCACATGATTCTGTAAGTGGGAAAGCTGCATAAAGACAAGGGAAGAGACTTATCAAAGACATCCTGCGAATCAAGTTCAGTTTAATTCTCCTCCATCTCTTTCTGCCAAAGGGGTTACTCTTCACAAATTCAGAGGAATGGTAGGAGGCAGGTGGTGTTCCTCTGAGGGAGGGCCTGGAAGAGTTGAGCTGGGAGCAGGGTTTTGAAATGGGGAGGTGTCATGGTGGAGGTGAGAAGGGCCTGAGAGGGGAAGAGTGAGGGTGTGAGAGAGAATGGAAAGAATGAGCAAATCTGGGTGTGTGGAAGAGGTTTGGCTTAAGGAATTGAGTGCTAGGTGGAATTGCAGCTGGAAGATGTGTGCGGATGAGGGCACTTGGAGCTGGGGCCAAAGTCAACAGCTAGGGTGGGAGTGGGCAGAAGTAGGGAAGAAAGGGCTTATTTTGCTTCTGGGGTGGGACTCATTTCTGTGATTTTGTTCTCTCCCTAGGGGAGAGGTTGTGGTTTTATCCAGCTTTGGCAACTGTGTTCAACCAGTTATTCCTTCTCTCTGCCAGATGAGGGTAAAAGCCTTTATACCCCAACCCAGGGCTGCCAAGTATGGCTGTGCAGGTCATTCACTGCACAAAGACACTTGGCCAAGGGGGCTGTCATCCTGTTGCAAGGCTGCATCTGCCCAGAGGGAGAGCCACTTTTTCTTTTCTTTCTTCCTTTTTATTTTTTTTTAAACTGAGATAAAATTCACCATTTTAAACCATTTTAATGTGTACAATTTGGCAATTTTTAGTATATTCACAATGTTGTGCAACCATCACCTTAATCTAATTCCAGAACATTTCCATTACCCCCAAAAGAAATCCCATACCTCTTGCTTCACCTTCCCCAGGCCCTGGCCACCACTAATCTACTTTCTGTTTCTATGAGTTTGCCTATTCTGGACATTTTATATTAGTGGCATCGTAGAATACCTGTCCTTTTGTGACTGCCTTCTTTCAGTTTACATAATGTTTTCAAGGTTAATCCACATGGTAGCATGTATTAGAATTTCATTTCTTTTTATAACCAAAAAAAAAAAAAACACTCACCACCATCAAGTTGGATCCAACTCATATCAACTCTTTGGGTTTCTGAGGCTGTATCTCTATGGAAGTAGATTGCCCAGTCTTCCTTCCAAGGAGTGGCTGGTAGGTTTGAACCACCAGCCTTCTGGTTAGCAGGAGTCAAATACTTTAGGTACTATGCCACCAGAGCTCCCATTTCTTTTTACGGCTGAATAATGTTCCATTGCATGCATATTTTGTTTATCTAGTCATCAGTTGATGGACATTTGAGTTCCTACTTCTTGGCTGTTATGATATGCTGCTATGAAATTATTGTACAAATTTTTGTGTGAACTTAAGTTTTCACTGCTCAGTTGTGTATGCTTGAGAGTTAAATTGCTGAGTTATATGGTAACTGTGTTTAACTTTCTGAGGAACTACCAGACTACTTTTCTCAGCATCTGCATCATTTTACATTCCCACCAATAATATGGACAATAAAAAAGGAAGACTGAAGAAGAGTTGATGCTTTTGAGTTGTGGTGTTGGAGAAGAATGCTGAAAGGGCTGCTAAATGGACTAACAAATCTGTCCTAGAAGAGGTGCAGCTAGCATGCTCCTTGGAAGTGAGAATGGCCAGACTTCATTTCACCTACTTTGGTCATGTTGTCAGAAGGAACCATTCCCTGAGAAGGATATCATGCTTAGTAAAGGGGGGGGGGTGTCAATGAAAAAGGCCCTCAACAAGATGGATTGACACAGTGGCTGCAATGATGGGCTCAGATCCAGCAAAGATCATGGGGCTGGCACAGGACCGGGCAGTGTTCTATTCTGCTGTAAAAGTGGGTTGCCATGAATTGAGACGACTCAACAGCACCTAACAACAACAACCAGTAATATACAAGGGTTACAATTTCTCCACATTCTCATCAACACTAGTTATTTTTCTTTTATTATAGCCATCCTAGTGGATGTAAGGGAGCTCTGGTAGCATAGTGGCTAAGGCACTTGACTGCTAACCAGAAGGCTGGCGGTTCAAACCCACCAGCCACTCCTCGGAAGGAAGGTTGGCCAATCCTACTTCCGTAGTGATACTGCCTCGGAAACCCAAGGAGGGGTCGCTATGAGTCGGGGCCGACTCGATGGCAAACAACAACAACAACAACAGTGGATGTAAGGAGTCCCTGGGTGATACAAACACTTAACACACTCCACTGCTAATTGGAAGGGTGGAGATTTGAGTCCACCCAGAAACAGACACTCAGAAGAAAGGCCTGGTGATACACTTCTAAAAAGTCAGCCATAGAAGACCCTACAGAATGCAGTGCTGCTCTGACTCACATGGAGTTGCCATGAGTTGGAACTGGTAGTGGGTGTGAAGTGGGTTCTCATTGTGGATTTTATTTGCATTTCCTGATGACTAATGATGATGGGCATCTTTTCATGTGCTTATATATTCATGATCTTTTTGGGGGACATGTCTATTCAGACCCTTTATGTATTTATTAATTGGATTGTTAGGTTTTTTTTTTTTTTTATTGTTGAGTTGTAAGGGTTGTTTATGTATTCTGGATACCAGATCCTTATCAAATATATGCTTTGCAAATATTTTCCCTGTTCAATAGAGGCTGCCTTTCTCTAATTCACACCAGGCCCCTTATGGGCTTGTGGGAAACTTAACTCCTCAGCCAGAGCTCTAGACTCTCTCCCACCACAAAATAATCCCTCAGGTCTCACCCAGAAGGGCAACTTAGTACCCCAGAAACCTTTACAGACAGCCCACTCTATGCCAGGCACTGGGGGTATAGATGTGAAGATAACATGGTGGTCCTTCCCTCTCATGTTCCCCATCTCCATGAACAAAGCCAATAGTCAACCACATACTCTGACCAGAAACTTGGGTGCAGCCTCAATGACTCCTCTTCCATCACCTCACCATGCAATCAGTCACTGTGGCCTGTTATCACTCCATCCTCATATTCATGTCTCTCTACCCCCTCCCATCACCCCTAAGCCATCATGGCCTCTTACCTGAATGACTCCAATAGCTTCAGAATTGCCTTTCCATTCTCAGGCCAAGCCTCCTCCAGTCCATTCTCCCTTCCATCCATTCACAAATCAACAGAGTAACATTTCTTTTCTTCTTCCTTTTTTTTTTTTTTTTTTTTTTTTAATTTTTTAACTGGGCCCGGGAAAATCAACAGAGTAACATTTCTTTTCTTCTTCCTTTTTTTTTTTTTTTTTTTTTTTTAATTGTGATTTAGGTGAAAGTTTACAGGGCAAATTCACTTTTCATACAGCAACTCACATACACTTTGTCCCATGACATTGACCACCATGCAACAGCTCCCCTCCCACATTAGCTACCTCTTCCCTGTGTCCTTCCCTCCATGCACTCCTGCCCCTTGAGCTGTCTGCTTGTGCATACATAGCCCTTCTATTCTCCCATGATTGTTCTCTCCAAGGAGTATATCTACCTAATGTAAATGTTCAGCTCATATGCCTATCTTTTGTTTGGCTGGAAGCCACTAGAGTGGGTTCAATTCCAGACCTGAAGGGTGACTAGGGGTTATCATCTCAATGGTTCCATCAGGCTCTATCAGATCAGCAAAACTGGTCCCTTTTCAGAGTGACATTTCTTAAATGAAATCTAATCATGGGGCGCCCCTTGCCCAAAACTTCTTAATGGCTGTTCTCAAGATAAAAAACTCACACAGGAGCTTGCCACTATGTATCATTTGCCCCAGATTTTTCTCCTCCTCTTTTTGAAATGACTCAGCCAGATTGAATCTTCTCTCATTTTCCCAATTTGACCAGTCTCCCAACTGTGCAGGAATCATTTACTCTGAACCAAGGCATAGTAAAGAGGTGGTGTGAAGGATTTCCAAAGTAGGTGACAGTTTGGGTGTAACTAGTCTGGTTGGCACTGAGAGCTCCATTGAGGAAAGGTAAAAGTGTGGAAAGGTAAGGGGAGGGAGCCAGACACTGTGGGTTCATCACAGTCACCTGAGCAGATGTGCTCAGAGATGATCATCCTGGGAATCTGAGAGCATGAGTCAGCCTCAAAGGTTTGGGAAGCAGCTTCACCTGGCCCTACTGGATAATCTTAGTGTCCTAGAGTGGAAGTGCCAGAAAAGACTTTGGAGATCATGGGGCTCATTCTTTATAATCTTGCCTATAACAACCTCCATTCTCCTACCTCAAAAAATAGAAATAATAACACCTTCCAGGTTGCTGTGAGGCTCCAAGGAAACCTGTGCTTGGAAAGTACATTCAGAGTTAGCTTTTTTAATGGTGGGTTTCCAACTTGACTGTGCATTGGAATCACCAGGGGAATTTGTTGGAAATAAGTAACCCTAGATTCTATTGCTGGGTTGGGGTTGAACCCATTGCCATCAAGTTGATTCCAATTCATAGTGACCCTATAGGACAGAGTAGAACTGCCCCATAGGGTACCAAGGCTATTAATCTTTATGAAAGCAGACTACCTTGTCTCTCTTTTTCCAGAGTAGCAGTTGGTGGATTTGAACCGCAGACCTTTTGGCTGCTTTAACCACTATACTACCAGAGCTCCTTTGGGTTGGAGTAGGATCCAATCATCTGTATTTTTTGAACAACAGGCTAGCTGACTGCTCCTGGAGGTACAGAAAGGGGTGGGAGGGGTAGGAGGGGAGGAACCTAGGTCTCTTGCCCCATCTATTCTCTTTTTAGAATATTGCTGTGTGCCTCTGGCAGAGGGTCCCTGAGCTCCGGGCTGTGTGTGGCCGCCTGCCTTGTTTTCCCTGCCTGGGAGTCAGAGCTGGGAGACAAGCTGCTGAGAATACAGAAGCTCTTCTCTGGATTCTGTATTCTGAGCAAGGTCTGGACTTGGCTGGACATTCTGGGGAGAAAGGTCTCCTGGCGTGCAGCCTTGGCCTACTAGGTGCTGCAAATTGAAAGGGGATGCTTGGGGAAGTGCAGAGAAGTGAGAGAGGGGCAGGAAGCTCCATTATCACAGGCTGAATTGAACTGAAACCAAATTTTAAAAGGAGCTAAGTCTGTTCTGTGGCTGGACTGGGGATTGGGGACTGATGCTTTGGCTTTGACCTTCAAGCCTGCTCAGAGGGCACCCCACTGGCTCCCTGCCTACCTTCCCTATCACAATGTGTTCTCTATTAAGGTTCTGAAACTCATCCACACTTAAGTGCAATTGCCTAGTAATAGCAATTTTTAAAAATGACTTCATGTTTCCTTCTTTCTTTTCTCCTTCCTTAACTCCGTCTCTCCCTCCTTTCTCCCTTCCTCTCTCCTTTCCTTTCCCTCATCCCCCCACCTGGTGGTCGTCTTTCTAATTTTGTCCCTGGTCCTGAATTGTAATTTCTCAGGTCTTCATTTCTTCAAGTATTATTTCTGTTTTTCACACTCTCTTGGCAAAACCATAACTCTGATCATCTCCCACTTTCTGCTCAGTGCAGCTGGAGTGACATTTAAGACCACCCTGCCTGCGCCCACTTCACATCCATGGCTTTGAATGTTAAGAGAGCCCTGAAGGCTGCCTGGCCATTGTACTACACCTCCCCAGGCATTCACTCCCCGTCTCTGCTGGACATTGTTTCACTTTTCTCTCCTAAACCGGAAACACCAACTCCTTGTCCTTCCTCTCTGCTTCCTATTCACTGAAAAAAATGGAAGCAGCCAGAATGTGCAAAAGCCTCATCACCACACCTCCCCTCCCACCTGTATCTCCACCCACGCACTCTGTCCTGTCTGTTGCTGCAGAGGAACTGACGGTGACCTGATGTGGCCCTGCTCCTGTGCACTAGGCCCCAACCCCCTTTGTCTGCTCAAGGACCCCTCTCCAGCAGTCCTTTTTCCATAACATCTTTTTTTCCCCTCTCCTGGATCATTTGCATGGGTATACACACATACTGTTATTTCTCTTATTTAAAAAGAAAAAATACATATGCATACATACAGGGAGCTCTGGTAGCATAGTGCCTAAGGCATTTGACTGCTAACCGGAATGTTGGCGGTTCAAACTCACCAGCCACTCCGCAGAAGGAAGACTGGGCAATCTACTTCTGTAAAGATTTACTGCCTTGGAAACCCAAAGGGGGTTGCTATAACTCAGAATCAACTTGATGGCAGTGAATTTGTTTTTTTGTTTTGTTTTGTTTTATATGCACATATGCCTCAGGCATTTGACTGCTAACCAGAAGGCTGGTGTTTCAAACCCACCAGCCACACTGCAGAAGGCAGATTGGGCAATCTATTTCCATAAAGATTTACTGCCTCAGAAACCCAATGGGGGTCTCTATGAGTCAGAATTGACTTGAGGGCAGTGAGTTTGGTTTGGTTTGGATGCACATACACAAAAACAGCACAAACCCTCTTGGTGTCTCTTCCACCTCTAGCAGCCACTTCTTACCTCTCTGTTTTTGCTCTTTTCTTACTTGAATTTTCAACTGTGCACGTGATCGGCACCACTAACCCCCACATTGGTCAAGGGTCAATTGTAATTTTAAAGTACGAACTTCATTATTATTATAGTTACTTTTTTATCTGTAATTTTTTAATTTTTATTTTTTAAATACATTTTATTGAAATATAATTCATGTACAGTGAAATACACAAATATAAAGTGACATGGATCAATGCATTTTTTTTTTCCTGTTTTTGCTTTTTTATTGTGCAACAATCTACCCTAAAACTTAAACTATTGTGGAGTCAACTTCGACTCATGGTGACCCCATGTGTGTCAGAGTAGAATTGTGCTTCACAGGGTTTTCAGTGGCTAATTTTCCTGAAGTAGATGACCAGGCCTTTATTCTAAGGTACCTCTGGGTGTACGCAAACCTCCAACCTTTCAATTAGCAACTGAATGCATTAACCTTTTGCACCTCCCAGTGATTCTACCACAAAACTTAGTGGCTTTTAAAAAGGCACTATTTTCTTATCTCTCACGATTCTCTGGGTTGACTGGTTCAGCTGAGAGATTGTTCTGCTTCATGTGATATCAGCTGAGGGCATCTGGAGGTGTCACAGGATTAAGATGTCACAGGCTGGCAGTTGGTGCTGGCTGTTGGCTCAGTTGGGGCTATTGAGCAAAAGGTCTCAATTCTCTTCTCCAGGTGGCCTTTCCATATGGCTGAGGCTTCTTGTAGCATGGTAGCTGGCTTCCAAGAGTACCAAAGATAAGGACAGAAAATTGACTGCTAGATTTTGCCATGTGGAGGCCATTGATGACCTTGACAAAAATGGCATCAGTAGAGCAACGAAAATGAAACTTGATTGCAATAGGTTTAAGAAAAATTAGATAGGAAGAACTGACTTCTTAATTTATTTCTAGGACCCCGTGCACTCCTAGTTTTCCTCCTGCATCACTCAGTATTCCTTCTCAGTCTTTGACTAGTTCTTTTCTCTCCCCAACCTCTGAATGACGGGATGGGTTGATGCACAGTTGTTGGACCTCTTCTCTTCTCTATCTGCACTCATTGTCTTGGTAATCTCACCCAACCTCTCCTGAATTCTAAACATCCAACTGTCTACTTGGCTTCTCCACTGGGTATTTAATACACATCCATACCCCTCATGTCCAAAATCAAACTCCCAATTGCCCTACTCCCCAGAAAAACTTTATTCCAATTGTTGCTTACCTGATTTCAATTGATGGCAATCCTTTTCTTAGAGTTCTAAGGCCAAAAATTTTGATGTCAAAGTTTATGCCTCTGTTTCTTTCATACTCCATATTCAAACCATCATGACATCCTGTTAGATCTACCTTCAAAATATATCCAGACTGCAACTACCTCTCATCATTTCCACTGCCACCACCATGGTCTGACTCACCACTGTCTCAGCTGGATGACTTCTTATTGCTATTTTTCCTCCTATCCTAACCCCCTATGGTCTACTGGTTCTTTTTTTATTCTGGAAAAATTACCTAAAATACACTATTTTAAGCATTTAAAGTGAACAATTCAGTAGCATTTAGTATAGTCACAATGTTGTACAACCATTACCGCTATCAAGTTCCAGAATATTTTCATCACTCTAAAAAAAAAAAAAAAAAAACCATTCCCATTAAGCAGGCACTTACCATTTCCCCCACCCTGTACCTTCTGTGAACCACTAACCTGCTTTCTTTCTCTATGGATTTACCTATTCTGAATATTTCATATACATGGGATCATACAGTATGTGGGCTTTTTTTAAAAAGGTCTGGCTTCTTTCATTTATCGTATTTTCAACCAATACATTGTAGCATGTATTGGTACTTCATTCCTTTTTATAGTCAACTAATCTTTCATGGTATGGATATAGCACATCTTCATTCGTCAGTCGATGGGCATTTGGATTGTTTTCAACTCTTGACTATTGTAACTAGAACTGCTATACACAATTATGTGTAAGTTATTGACCTGTTTTCAATTCTTGTGGATAGGTACCCAGGAGAGAAATTGCTGGGTCATACAATGGTTCTATGTTTAACTCATTGAGGAGCCACCAAACTGTTTTCCACAGTAGCTGCACCATTTTACATTCATATAGTAATGTACACCTCAACATAGAGAAAACAAAAATCCTCACAACTGGACCTGTGTTAGGCTGGGTTCTCTAGAGAAGCAAGATCAGTAAAGCTTATATATATAGAGGGAGAGAGAGAAAAAATTTATCTTAGGAAAATGGTTCACACACTTATAGAAGCTGGCAAGTCCCACGTTCTTGGATCAAACATCAAGTTGGAGGCTTTTCCCAACTCACACAGCTCCGAGGCTGACAAGCTCAAGTTTGGCAAGTAGTATACAAGCTGTTGACTCCAATGAATGATGAATCCAAGATCTCCAGGCCAAATGGTGGATTGTTTGCTCACAGACAGTTGTAGGCAGCACAACAGGATCCTGATCCATGGAAGTGTGTCTCTTTTTCCCAGGATGTCCATAAATACATTGGAAGGAGGCCACACCCCTAGGGAAACTCCCTTTCAACAGGTTGGCTGCTCAAAACATATACATTTGATCTTATTATGGGAATAACCCATATCAAAACTGCTTAAACCACTCAGAATTATGGTCCAGCCAAGTTGACACACAACTCCAACTATCACAGGACCAATAAGCAGCATTATGATAAGTGGAGAAAAAACTGAAGTTGTCACAGATTTCATTTTACTTGCATCCACAACCAATGCCCATGGAAGCAGCAGTCAAGAAATCAGATGTATTGCACTGGGGAATGTGCTGCAAAAGATCTCTTTATATTTACTTATTTATTGTGTGTGTGTGACTCCTTTATCATTTATTTATTTACTTATTTATTTAGTGTTCATTAGGTGCAAGTTTACAGAGCAGAGTTTGTTTTACATTCAACATTTTGTGTACATTTGGTTTCACCTCCGAATTACCATCCCCAACCCTACCCCGGCCTCTACCCCTCTCTCCCCAGTAACCCCCACCCCATGCCCCTCTTAGTTATGCACTCCTGTGTGTCCTGCATTGCCCCTCTGGTGCCCTGTGGTCAATTGCTCCAAGGGGTGCATCTCCAAAGAGTATTTGGGTGGGTCACCCTGGGTTGAGTGTCCTGCATATACATCTTGTTTACTATTGGGATGAGAGCTAGACCTTGGGAGTGAGTTTTATTCCAGGCGTGACTGTATCCCAGGGCCATAGTATTGGGGGTCCCACCAGACTCTGTCTGACCAATAATTCTGGTCATTATTGTGTTTTTGGATTTTGTTCCATGTTTTTCCTCCCACTCTATCCAGGATCTCCAATTTTGATCCTTTCCTGAGTGATTGGTACTGGTAGCTGGGCACCACCTAGTTCTTCTGGTCTTAAGGTCCATCATGTCTTAGGACTGATTGCTTCCAAATATTCCGATGATAAGAGACTATTAGCTACATCTTGGATGGCTGCTTGAAAGCTTTTAAGACCCCAGTTACCACTCACCAATGTGGGTTGTGGAACAAGAGTTTTATGTATTTTATTGTGCCAATTGAGTCTGGTGTCCCCCAATGCTATGGTCCTGAGTTGGTAGATCTGTTGGATCTCTCTCTCACAGTGTCTGGCTGTTTGTGAGGGATTGCTCTATGTTTGTCTTCTGTTGTTTCTGTGTGGGTATTTTGTATCACTGGTATTTGTACAAGATTAGCCTCAGCTGAATCTATCCTTGGTCTAGAGTATAATCCTGTTCACTGACCCTCATCTGATCTTCTCAGATGTTTATGTGTTTATGTCTTTGGTGTTAGTGGTAATGCAGTATTGTGGATATACTGGTATTAACCTCTGTCTTTTATATCTTACATGCACAATTTGGTGTCCTCCCTTTTCCTAATGTTGTCATGGTGGTCACAGACTCTTTCTATACCATCCCTCCCCTTACCCACATCAGCGTGTGACCCCCAACTAGCCTGAAATTAATCCCTCCCCTTCCCTTCCCACCCCAGTAACCTACAAAGTAAGTTCCCTTCCTTAAGCAAACCCTTCTTTGTCTTTTTATAGTAATGGGCTCATACTATATTTGTCCTTCTGCAATTGACGTATTTCACTCAGCATAATGTCCTCCAGTCTCATCCACGTTGTGACGTGATTTGTGTATCTTTCATTGCTCTTTAATGTAGCATAGTATTCCATTGTGTGAAGGTACCTTAATTTGGTTATCCATTCATCCATTGATGGACATTTATGTTGTTTCCATCTCTTTGTTGTAGTGAATTGTGCTGCGATGAACATAGGTATGCATATGTTTGTTTGTGTCCTGCCTCTCACCTCTTTAGGATAGATTCCTAGGAATGGAATTGCTGGGTCAAATGGTATTTCTATTTTCAGTTTTTTAAGGAAATACCATATCATTTGCCACAATGGTTGTACCATTTTGCAATTCCACCAGCAGTGCACAAGAGTTCCCAAATCTCCACAACCTCACCAGCATTTGTTATTTTCTGTCCTGTTGAACTTTGCTATTATTGCTGGGGTGAGATGATATCTCATCGTTGTTTTTATTTGCATCTCTCCATTGACTAAAGATTGCAAGCAATTCCTTTTGTGTTCATTGGCTGCCAGCATATCATCTTTAGTGAAGTGTCTGTTCAAGTTTTTTGCTCATTTTTGAATTGGGTTGCTTGTTTTTTTGGTGTTGAGGTGTTAAAGTTTGCTATAGATTTTGGAGATAAGTTCTTTGTCAGATATGTCATAGGCAAATATTTTCTCCCAATCTGTAGGTTCTCTTTTTACCCTTTTGATGAAGTCTTTCAATGCGCATAACAATTTAATTTTAAAAAGTCCCAGTCATCTAGCTCCTCTTCTACCTCCTGTGCATTCTGGATTATGCTTGATAGTCTATTTATGCCACAAATTAGGGCACCTAGATTTGCCCCTATTTTATCTTTGATGAATTTTATAGTTTTAGGTTTTACTTTTAAGTCTTTGATCCAACTTGAGTTTGTTTTTGTGTATGGGGTGAGGTATGGGTCTTGTTTCATTTTGCTGCAAGTGGATATCCAGTTTTGCCAGCACCATCTGTTAAAGAGGCTGTCTCTTCCCCATTTAATGGGTTTTGGACTTTTGTCAAAGATCAGTTGTCTAGAGATGGATGGGTCTATATCTGGACTTTTGATTCTGTTCCATTGGTCTATCTGTCTATCATTGTACCAATACCACACTGTTTTGACTATTGTGGCTTTATAGTAGGTTTTAAGATCTGGGAGTGTGAGACCTCTCACTTTGTTCTTCTTCAGTAGTGCTCTGCTTATCTGAGGTCTCTTTCCTTTCCATATGAAGTTAGTAATTGGTTTTTCCACATTCTTAAAAAAAAAAAAATTGTTGGTATCTGGATTGGGATTGCATTAAATGTGTAGATTGCTTTATGTAGTATTGATATTTTTACAATATTCAGTCTACTTATCCATGAACAAGGCAAGTTCTTCCATTTATGTACAGCCCTTGTTGTCTCCTCTAGTAGTGTTTTATAGTTTCCTTTGTATAGGTCTTTTGTGTCTTTGGTAAGATTTATTCCTAGATATTTTATGTTTTTAGTAGCTATTGTAAATGGTATTGTTTCCCTTATTTCTTTTGCAGAGTTCTTTTTGTTGGTGTAGAGGGATCCAGCTGATTTTTGTATGTTGACCTTATATCCTGCCACTTTGCTGAACCTCTCTATTAGTTCCAGTAGCTTTTGTTGTTGTTGTTGTTGTTGTTGAGTCTCTTGGGTTTTCTACATACAGGATCATATCATCTGCAGATAGAAATAGTTTTACTTCTTCGTTGCCAATTTGTATGCCTTTATTTCTCTTTCTTGCCTTATTGCCCTGTCCAAGACTTCCAATACAATGTTCAATAAAAGTAGTGACAAAGTGCATCCCTGTCTGGTTCCTGTTCGTAAGGGGAATGCCTTGAGTCTTTCTCCATTAATAATGATGTTGAACATTGGCTTTACATATATGCCCTTTATTATGTTGAGGAATTTCCCTTCTATCCCTATTTTGCTGAAAGTTCTGAACAGGAACGGATGTTTGATTTTATCAAATGCCTTTTCTGTGTCGACTGATATAATCATATGATTCTTTTGTTTCATTTCATTTATGTGGTGGATTACATTGATTGTTTTTCTGATGTTGAACCATCCTTGCATAACAGGTATGAATCCCACTTGATCAGGATGTATTATTTTTTTTTGATATGTTGTTGGATTCTGTTGGCTAGGATTTTGTTGAAGATTTTTGCATCTGTGTTCATGAGGGATATTGCTCTGTAGTTTTCCTTTTTAGTGGTGTCTTTCTCTGGTTTTGGCATTAGTGTTATGCTTGCTTTATAAAATGAGTTTGGGAGTATTCCATCTTTTTCTATGTTCT
>NW_006922019.1:2395714-2396973 GCF_000298275.1 Orycteropus afer afer
TTTTGTTATGGGTCTGTTCAAGTATTCTATCTCTAGTTTAGGAAAAGACCTCTTTAAAGACAGAGCAAAGACATCACTTTGAAGACTGATCCAAGTCATAGTATTTTCAATAGCCTCATATGCACATGAAAGCTGGACAATGAATAAGGAAGACTACAGAAGAATTGATACATTTGAATTATGATATTGGTGAAGAATATTGAAAATACCATGGACTGCCATAAAAAAGAAAAAGAAAAAGTCTGTCTTGGAAAAAGTTCAGCCAGAATGCTCCCTTGGTCATGTCAGAAGAGACCAGTCCCAGGAGAAAGATCATGTTTGGTAAAGTGGAGGGTTGGTGAAAAAAGGGGAAGACCCTCAACAAGAGGGATTGACACAGTGGCTGTGATGATGGGCTCAAACACAAAAATATTGTAAGAATGGTGCAGGAATGGGCAGGGTTTCTTCCTGTTGTATGTTTTGTAATACCACTATTACTCAGAGCTGACTTGACAGCACCTGACAACAACCACAGACCCACATCAGATGTATGAGACTTGCAAATATTTTCTGCAATATAGAAAATGTTTGGATTGTTGTTCACTCTCTTGATAGTCTTCTTTCAGATACAAAAACTTTTAATTTTTACTAAGTCTAATTTATCTATTTCATATTTTTATCCTTTTGCTTTCAATGTCATATGTATTAATATGTGTCATATATCATTACTTAATCCAAGATCACAGAGGTTTTCCCCTTTGGTTACTTTGAAGAGTTTTGTAGTTTAGGCTCTTATATTTTGATCTTTGCTCCATTTTGAGGTCATTGTTATATATGGTGTAAGATAAGGGTCCAAATTTATTCTCTGTATGTGAATATTCATTTGTCCCAGTGCCATTCATTGAAAAGATAATTCTTTCTCCTAAAGAATGGACTTGGCACCTTGTTGAAAATCAATTAACTACAGATTTATTTCTGGGCTTTCAATATGATTTCATTAACCAATAAATCAGTCCTTATGCCAATACCACACTATTTTGATTACTTTTTTATTGTGATGTGAAGGTTTATCATTTTTCTTTGTGGTTACCATGTGATTTATAATTTTCTCTCCAAGATTAGAACAGTCCATTCTATCTTGCAACTCTCTTGACTTCCCATTTAGAAGTTCTGTAACTAAAAGGTTATTCCCTCTTTTTGGTTTGTAGTTGTCCTCACTTGCCAACTGATGTCTCTGGTTCTCTGTTTACAATCTTGTAAGCTTATTTTACTTTGGATAT
>NW_006922019.1:2407902-2421924 GCF_000298275.1 Orycteropus afer afer
AGGCCTTCAAAGAGATGGATTGACACGGTGGCTGCGATGATGGGCTCAAGTATAGCAGGGATTGTGGGGCTGGCGCGGGATCGGGCAGTGTTCCGTTCTGCTGTGCATGGGGTCGCTATGAGTTGGAAACGACTCGAAGGCACTTAACAACAACAACAACAACAACATTATTCTTTAGTGTTGCATGGCATTCCATTGTGTCTATGTACCACAGTTTGGTCATTCACTCTTCCAGTGATGGGCACATATGTTGTTTCCATCTTTTTGCTGTTGTAAATAGTGCTGTGATGAACATAGGTGTACATATGTCTGTTCCTATCCTGGCTCTCACATCACTAAAATATATACCCAGTAATGTGATTGCTAGATCAAATAATATCTCCAATTCCAGCTTTCTAAGGAATAACCTGCCATACTGCTTTCCACAGTAGTTGTATCACTTCACAGTGCCACCAGCAGTGTATGAGAGTCCCAATCTCTCCAGATCCTTGCCAGAATTTGTTATTTTCTCTCTCGTTGAAGTTTGCCATTAGTGCTGGGGTGAGATGGTATCTCATTGTTGTTTTGATTTGCATCTCTCTGATAGCCAATGATGGTGAGCATCTCTTCATGTATTTCCTGAATATCCTCTTTGGTGAACTGTCTAATCATGTCTTCTGCCCATTTTTCAATTGGATTGTTTGTCTTTTTGTTATTGAGGCATTGGAGTTTTCTATAAATCTTAGAGATAAGTCCTTTGCCAGATACATAATTATTGACAAGTATGAATTTGTTGCTGTCATTTTTGTTATGTGTATTTTTGTGGTATTGATTTCTTTGTTCTGATAATTTTCTGTTCTGAGCTCATTTTGTTTATGAATCATGTTATCACTTTCTTTGTTGCTATTGTTTTAGTATTTGCTAAATATCTGTGCTGGGCCTCTTTTTTATTTCGATGTGAAGATTTATCATTTTTCTTTGTGGTTACTCTGCGATTTATAGTTTTCTTCCCAAGTTTAGAACAGTCCATTCTATCTTGTAGTTGTCTTGACTTCCCTACCAAACCCTCTTTTTGGTTTGTAGTTGTCCTCATTTGTCAATTGATGTCTCTAGTTCCCTGTTTACAATCTTGTAGCCTTATTTACTTTGGGTACTTCCATAGCTGGGTTGGTTTCTGGGTTATATCATTATGTGTGTTAATGGACAGTAGTTGTTTGCTGTTGTTGCTTCTCTGTCCAAAGGACTCCCTTTAGCATCTCTTGTAAGGTTGGTCTGGTTTTAACAAATTCCCTTAATTTCTGCTTATTTAGAAATGTCCTATTTTCACCACAGTATTTGAGGGACAATTTTGCTGGGTACATAATTCTTACTTGGAAATTTTTCTCTTTTAGGGTTTTATATATACCACCCCATTGTTTCTTCACCTGCATGGTTTCTGCTGAGAAATCCGAGCTTAATCTTATTGGTTGTTCCTTGTAGGTAACTTTTCATTTTTTCGTTTTTTGTCTTTGGTTTTAGTGAGTTGGATGATGATATGTCTTGGTGATTTTCTTTTGGGGTCTATTATGTTTTGGGTTCATTGGACTTCTTGAATGAATATACTCTCATCTTTCATCATATCAGGAATATTCTCTTCCAACAAATCTTTGACAATTTTCTCAGTGATTTTATTTTTCTTTTCCTGTTCTGGAATTCCAATTACATGTAGGTTATTCCTTTTGAGGTAGCCCACATGAACCTTAGGCTTTCTTCATTTTGTTTTGATCTTTTTTCTGATTGATTGCTTTCTAAAGAAGTATTGAAGTATTTGCCTTCAATCTCACTAATTCTGTCTTCCATTGATTCAATTCTGCCCTTTGCCCATTCAGTGACTTATCTATTTCTGAAAATTTAGTATTAATGTTCTGGATTTCTGTGTGTAGATTTTGTATCATTTCTAATTTTTCATTTATTTTGTCATTTTGTTCTTGTATTCTGTGTTTTCTGTCTCTCAATTCATTGAAAATACATAAATATAATTCTTTGGAATTGCTTATGAGGGAGTTCCAATGCTATATCTTCCTCAGGGATGTGTTTTGGGTTTGTATCCTGGTTCTTTGCTTCTCCTGCTTTATCTTGCTTCTTTGTGTGAACTGTGATGCTCTGTTGTCTCCAAGGCATTGTGACATTTTTGTGTTATTTTTAATTGGTCATTGTATGTTGTAGTGAGTTGCTCACAATTTTCATTTTCTTTTTTTTGTTTGTATGTTATCTATGTAAGCAGGGTACGGTGCTGTGCTCCTCTGTTCACTAGTTTGCAGCATTTATACACTCACCACCTGTCTCCTTTCCCATTGCCAGCCTCCCATTTGTCACTGCTGTCTTGGCAAACAGAGCCTATTTTAGGTCCTGTTTTTGTTCAGGTTATTCCACTAGTTGGTGCCTAATCCACTTGTGTATACTTCATTTCAAAGTTCAGGGCTCCAGGATTACCTTCTGTATCTCTGTCAACTGGTTTTGTCAAAGAGGGTTTGTGTAGCTTGTCTGCCTATTTCTCCATCTTGCCAGAAGTCCTTGGGATTTTAATAGATTTTTAATAAATCCATCTGAAGATTGTTTTAGAGAGTATTGCCATCTGTGGTGGTTAAGTTTGTGTGTCAACTTGGCTGAGCTTGGTTGAGTGGCTGAGCAGTCGAATGTAGTTACTCCCCATGGTGAGATTGGTAATTAATTCCATGGTGGAATCTTTTGGAGCAGCTGAGTAGCTGCTTTAGGTATGTGGTCTGCTTCCTGTAGATAAACAGCAGCTTTGGGAATGGTCTTCAGCTTATGGCATGCTTGAACTCTGCATGTAGCCATGTCATTGTTCAGCAGCCTACTATGCCCTGCCAACCTTGGGACTTTAAAGGACTTGAATTAACAGCCTGCCGTGTGGTTTGGTAACATCGTGTGGTTTGGTAAAATTGGGACTGTGCCTTTTTACTTGCCAACCTTGGCTTTGTCAGTCTCAGCAACCAGCAGTTGTCTGAGTGAAGAAAAGTTTCTAGCTCCAGTGGGCCAGGAGCAGGAGGCAGAGCTGAACCCCAAGGTTGAGGGGCTTTCACCCAGCCCCTAGAGCCTGGTACTTTCAACTTGGACTTAAAGCCTCCAAATTGTAAGAGTAAACTCCTGTTTGTTCAAATCATCCCATTTGTGGTATATTTCAGCTAGAGTGGCACTAGGTAACCAGAACACCATCTTAACAATATTAAGCTTTCCAACCCATGAACATAGAATGTCATTCCATTTATTAAGTCTTCTTTATTTTCTTTCAATAATGTTTTATAGTTTATAGGGTACAAATTATTTACCTCCTTGGTTAAATTTCTTTCTTAGTATTTTATTATTTTTGGTGCTATTTTAAATGGAATTATTTTCTTAAATTCCTTTTGGGCTTGTTCATTGCTAATGTATAGAAATACAACTGATTTTTTTATGTTAATCTTGTATCCCACAATTTGCATTTCTTTTCTTTTTTTTTTTTTTTTTCTTCAAATGAGCTCTTACGGTATTTTGTTTGTTTTACTGGTAACCCACAACTCATTTTTATTTTCCTCTTCTTTTTTTAAAAAAATTTTATTGTAGTAAAATATATACAATAAAATTATGCCATTTAAACCACTTTAAAGTGTCCAATTCAATGACATTGGTTACATTCACCATATTGTGCAACCATCACCACTATCTATTTCCAAAACTTTTTCATCACCCCAAATAGAAACACAGTACCATGTAAGCAATAACTCCCGTTCTCTTCTCCTCCAAGTCTCTGGTAACCACTAGCAAATTTTCATTTTTATATATTTGCCTATTCTATATATTTCATACAAGTCAGATTATACAATATATGTTCTTTAGTTTCTGACTTATTTCATTCAACATCATATTTTCAAGGTTCATCTATGTCATAGCATGTATTGGGACTTCACTTTATAAATGAATAACATTCTGTTGTGTGAGTATACGATATTTTGTTTATCCATTCATCTATTAATTGACACTCAAGTAATTTCCACCTTTGGCTATTGTGAAAAGTGCTGCAAAGAACATTGGTGTACAAGCAGATACATTCGAGCAGCTTGTTCATTGCTGATATATAGAAGCACAACTGATTTTTATGTGTTGATGCATCCTGCAACCTTACTGTATTCATTTATTAGCTGTAATGGATTCTTTGGGATCTTATACATATAATACCATGTTTTCTGTGAATAGAGAAAGTTTTATTTATTCCTTTCCAATTTGCATGCATTTTATTTCCTTTTCTTGCTTAATCACCCTAGCTAGAACTTTCTTTCAGCACATTATTGAATAGTGGTTAAGGTGAACATTCTTGTCTTGTTCCTGATGTTAGAGAAGAGCCTTCAGTCTATCACTGTTGAATATGATGTTAGGTATGGGTTTTTCATAAATTCCCCTTATTATACTAAGGGATTTTTGCTTAGTTTACTGAGTGGATATCATGAAAATGTACTGAATCTTGTCAAATCCCTTTTCAACATCAATTGAATTGATTGTGTCATTCTTTTCCTTCATTCTATCAGTGTGGTGTATTACATTGATTGCTTTTCTTATTTTGAACCACTCTTGCATTTCTGGGACAAATTCCACTTGATTATGGTTTATTCCTTTTAATATACTGTTGAATTTGGTTTGCTAGTATTTTGAGAGGATTTTTTGCATCTATATGTATTAGGGTTATTGGTTTGCAGTTTTCTTTTCTGGTGATGTCTTGGTTTGGCATGTCTTTAGTGTCAGGGTAAAGTTGACCTAATAGAATGAGTTAGGAAGTGTTCCCTTCTCTTTTATTATTTTTGGAAGAGTTTGGAGAGGGTTGGTGGTAATTCTTCTTGAAAAGTTTGGTAGAATTCGTCAGTGAAGACATCTGGTCTTGGACTTTTCTTTGTATGGAGATTTTAAATTACTGACTCAATCGCTTCCCTTGTTATAAGTCTGTTGAAAATTTCTGTTTCTTCCTGAGTTAATTTAGGTAGTTTATTTCATTTTGGTTAATTTGTTTACATAAAATTGCTGTGACATTTTCTTATAATCATTTTTTATTTCTCTAAATTTGGTAGTGGGGAGCTATGGTAGCATAGTGCCTAAGGCATTTGAGTGCTAACCAGAAGGCTGGCAGTTCAAACCCACCAGCCACTCCTCAGAAGGAAGATTGAGCAATCTACTTCCATAATGATACTGCCTCGGAAACCAAGGAGGGGTCGTTATGAATAGGGTCTGACTCCATGGCACATAAGAACAACAAAGTTGGTAATGAGTCTCCATTTTCATTTCTGATTTTAGTAATTATGAATCTTTTTTCTCGGTCAGTCATTAATGGTTTGTCAATTTTTTGGTTTTTCAAGGAACTAACTTTTGATTTTATTAATATATTGTTTTTCCTTTTCGCTATTGCTTTTATCTCCACTTTAATCTTTATTATTTCCTTTTTTCTGCTAGTCTCTTCTTTGTCTAGTCCCTTAAGCTGTAAAGTTAGATTGATGGTTTGAAATATTTTCTTTTAAAAGAGAAGATACTTTGTGTGATTTTAATCTTTTAAAATTTATTGAGGACTTTTTTTGTGGCCTAACATATGGCCTACCTTGGAGAATGTTCAATATCATTTGAGAAGAATGTGTATTCTGTTCTTGTTGGGTGGAGTATGTCCACTATGTTTATTTTGTATATAATGTTACCTAGCCCTCTCTTTCCTTATTGATATTCTGTTTAGCTGTTCTTTCCATGATCAAAAGTGGAGTATTAAAGTCTCCAAGCATTATTGTACATATGTCTCTTTTTTTTCTTTCAACTTTGTCAATCTTTGCTTCATATATTTTGGGGCTCTATTGTTAGGCAAAGGTGCTATGGTGATGTAGTGGTTAAATCATTTGGCTGCTAACCAAGAGTTGGTGGTTTGAACCCATCAGTTACTATGCAAGAGAAAGATGAGGGAGTCTGCTTCTGTAAAGATTTACACTCTTGGAAACCCTGTGGGACAGGTCTACTCTGTGCTATAGGATCACTGTGACTCAGAATCAATTCATTGTCAGTGAGTTTGGTGATTTGGCTGTTAGTTATATGTATGTTTATGAGCCACTGATTTTTAACAAAGTGGCCACAGGGATCCTTTTAAAATCTAACTCAGATCATGTCCCTTCTTTGTTCAACCCAATTCTATGGCTCCCATCTTACTCAGCATAAAAGCCATAGTCCTCATCATTGCACCCCCTGATCTTTTTGACCCCTTCCTAGTCCCTTCTTTCATTTTACTCCACCCACACTGGCCTCTGTGCTATTGCCCCTCAAAAAGAGCAGGTACACTTCCATTTGAGATATTTGCACAGGCCCTTACCTCTGTTTGGACACTCTCCTCTTCTTGCATTTCTGCAGGGCTCCTTTCCTCACTTTCTCAAATCTTTGGTTAGATGTTATCTTCTCAATGAGGACTTCCCAAATCTCCCTATGTACAATGACATCCTAACTTCCAGGCTTGCCCAATCTGCCTTTCCTTACTCTTTCCTGTTGTCAATACTTCTTAACTTTACAACAAAATCTATGATTTACCTATTTATTCTGCTTATTGCTTATTATCTGTATCATGCTGCTAAAATGTAAGCTTCAAAGGAGAGGAATTTTTACCTCTTTGTTCACTGATGTATTCTAAATGCCTAGAACAGAACCAGTACAGAGAAGGTGCCAGCAATTCATGTTTTAATTTAATACACACACATAAATTCTTACATATATCTCAAATCCTTTTGACACAAGATAGGGTATAGACAAATTAATTCATCCATCCATTCAACCATCTTCCCATCCATTCACACATATTCATTTATCTGCTTTCACCCACTCAGCCATCCATTCATGTTTATCTGTCTGTCCACCTATCCATTCATTTCATTCAACATTTATTCCAACAATCCTTCAACAAACATTTTTGGAGCACCTTTTCTTGGTGAGGCAGTGTGCTGGGTGGGCTCTACTGTCAAATCCAGAACAGTAGGACCCAGATCCTTCCTCAGTCAGTGAGGTGGGGAGACAGGCATGCAAACTAAGCACCATTTTACAAGGTATAGTTGGATAGATAACTGTTTCAGGATGTTTGCATAAGGAAAAAACAAATTAGGCCTAGAGTCTTAGTGTACAAAATGAAATAATAAACAACAGCTGGTGAATAGGTTGGGTGGAAGTGAGCAAGTTGGGGAGGAAGAAATGAAAGTTGGTGCTTGGTGCTTTCCTCCTCAGACACTCGGTACAGACACAAGGACATCAGGTTCTACTTCCCTCCAGGCCCCTGAGTCTCAATTTCCTCATCTATTAAGCAAGATAGTAGCACACACCTGACAGAATTAGGTAAAGCTTGTGTAAAATTTCTTGTATCAGTGGTCATTAACCCTGACTGCACATCTCTATTCCCTAGGAAGCTGATGTCCAAGCCCCCTTTCAAATGATTCCAGTGCAAATGTTCAGGCTCCCCTCCTAGTGATTACAGTTTTGATGCCCAGGCCCTTGTTGCTGTTGTTAGATGCCATCAAGTTAATTTCAACTTATAACGATGTATGTACAACAGAACGAAACACTGCCCAGTCCTGTGCCATCCTCACAATACTTGCCATGCTTGAGCCCATTGTTGCAGCCGCTGTGTCAGTACATCTCATTGAGGATCTTCCCCTTCTTGCTGACCCTTTATTTTACCAAGCATGATATCCTTCTCTAGGGAATGGTCCCTTCTGACATGACCAAAGCAGGTGACATGAAGTCTGGCCATTCTCACTTCTAAGGAGCATTCTGGCTGCACTTCTTCCAGGACAGCTTTATTTGTTCTTCTGCCAATCCATGGTATTTTCAGTACTCTTCATCAACACCACAATTCAAAGACATAAACTTTTCATCAATCTTCCTTATTCACTGTCCAACTTTCACATGCATATGAGGTGATTGAAAATACCATGGCTTGCTTAGGCACATCTTTAGTCTTCAGAGTGACATCTTTGCTCTTCAACACTTTAAAGAAGTCTTCTGCAGCAGATTTACCTAGTGCAATATGACAACTGATTTCTTGACTGCTGCTTCCATGACTCTTGATTGTGGATCCAAATTAAATAAAATCTTTGACAATTTCAATCTTTTCTCCATTTATCATGATGTTACTTACTGGTCTGATTGTGAGGATTTTTGTTTTCTTTTTGTTGAGGTGTAATCCATACTGACTATTGTAATCTTTGATCTTCATCAGTAAGTGCTTCAAGTCCTCTTCATTTTCAGCAAGCAAGATTGTGTCATCTGCATGCTGCAGGTTGTTAATGAGTTTTTTTCCAATCCTGATGCCACATTCCTCTTCATATAGTCCAGCTTCTTGGATGATTTGCTCAGCATATACACAGAATAAGTATGGTGAAAGGATACAACCCTGACACACATCTTTCCTGATTTTAAACCATTCAGTATTCCCTTGTTCTGTTTGAACAACCACCTCTTTCCACAAATGTAGTTGATTTGATTTCTGTGTTCCATCTGGCAAGGTCCATGTGTATAGTGCCAATTGTTGAAAAAAAGGTATTTGCAATGAATAAGTCATTGGTCTTACAAAAAAATTCTATTGTATGATCTCCAGCGTCATTTCTGTAACCAAGGCCGTATTTTCCAACTAATACAATCCTTCTGTGATTGACTTCTTTGTTTCCATCTTTCGCATTCCCATCACCAGCACTAATCAATACATCTTGATTGTATGTTTGGTCAATTTTAGACTGAAGAACTCGGTCAAAATTTTCAATTTCTTCACCTTTTGCTTTGGTAGTTGGTGTGTAAATTTGAATAATAGTTGTATAACTGGTCTTTCTTGTAGGCATAGGACTGACAGCTAATGACCTATGACTGACAGCTAATGCTGTATAATTACTTCAGGACAGATCTTGAAATGCTCTTTTTTTTTACCCCCTTTCTCTCTTTCTCAAAAGTAATGACATTTACAGGCAAAATCCCTGTTGATAACCTTTTTGAAAGGGAAGAAAGAACAATGAGAAAGTTCTCCCTGAAGAGTAGCGAGGCATTGTGTTGAAAGGGAAGGAAAACTGGACTGAGTCATAGAGCTCAGCCCAGGTGATTTTCTGGGACTGTACAGGAGGTAGACCAGGTGGTTTCCAAGGCTCCCTTATGTTCTATGATGCTGTGAATTAAAATGCATTTAGTTAAAGCAGTGTTGGTTGTTTGGTTGCTGTCACATTTATAAAGATATTAAAATTAGTAAATGGTGTTATGGATTGAATTGTTTTCCCCCAAAAAATATGTGTTGGAATCCTAAACCTTGTACCTGTGGATGTAATCCCACTTGGAAATAGAGTTGTCTTTGTTATGTTAATAAGGTCAGCTCATTGTGGGTGATCTTAAACCTAATGACTTTTGAGATGTAAACAGAGTAGATTAGATACAGGAAGAGTTAACACAATTGGAGTAAAGATGTTGTTAGGTGACTTGGCATTGATTTTTAACTCATAGCAACCACATGTGACAGAGCAGAACTGCTCATAGGGTTTTTGTTTTGTTTTTGTAGTGTTCCCTCCCCTCCCCTCCCAACCCTGGTAGCCAACAAAGTTTCCTTCCATGTATAAACCTTTCCTTGACTTTTTACAATAATGAACTAATACAATATTTGTCCTTCTGTGATTGACTTATTTCACTCAGCATAATGTTCTCCAAGTTCATCCACATTATGTGGTGTTTTGCAGATTCTACGTTATTCTTTAGTGTTGCATAGAAATGTTCTTTTTGATGTTAAATGCAATGCCACCCCTCTTCAATTTGTCATTCCCAGCATAGTAGACCATAAGACTGCCTGGTTCAAAATGGCCAATATCAGTCCATTTCAGCTCACTAATTGCTAGGATATTGATCTTTATGTGTTCCATTTCATTTTTGACAACTTCCAATTTTCCTAAATTCATACATTGTACCTTCCACACTCTGATTATTAATGAATGTTTGCAGCTGTTTCTTCCCATTTTGAGTTGTGCCCCATCAGTGAATGAAGGTCTTGAAAGTTTTCCTCTATCCATGTCATTATGGTTGACTCTACTTTGAGGAGGCAGCTCTTCCCCAGTTGTATGTTGAGTGCCTTTAAAACTCTGGTAGCATAGTGCCTAAGGCACTTGACTGCTAACCAGGAGGCTGGCGGTTCAAACCCACCAGCCACTCCTCAGAAGGAAGGTTGGGCAATCTACTTCCGTAGTGATACTGCCTCAGAACCCAAGGAGGGGTCGTTATGAGTTGGGTCCAACTCCATGGCACATAACAACAACAACAACATAATCTGAGGGGCTCATATTCTGGCAGGGTATCAATGTTACACTGGTATTCATAGCTTTCTAGTGATGTATCAGACAGTTTTTCACTGCTATTCGTAAGGTCTTCAGTGATCAAATTTTCCAGAAGTCAATGGCCCTGTCCTTCTTCTTGGTCTGTCTTAGTCTGGAAAATCTGCTGAAACTTGTCCACTTATGGGTGACCCTGCTGGTTTGAAATACCAGTGGCATAGCCTCCAGCTTCACAGCAACGCTCAAGCCACTATAATATAACAAACTGACGTAGGCCCTACTGCCATATAATTAAAATGCTGTGCCTGGACCCTACATATAAATAATTAAATCTGAATCCCTAAGGGTGAGGCCTAGATATCACTGTTTTCAAGAAGCAGCTTCCAGGTGATGCTAATGTGCAGCTAAGCTAGCATAGCATCAGAGCTTAAGCAGTTTAATCAATGTTCCTTATCTAGTTAATAGATCTTGAATTTGGCAGCTGGAAAAAAGCAGATTTAATTAGAGCAGGATGAGATATTTGTGAAGATGCTGATGACAATATCTGTATGTTTTTAAGAGCTTCACAGGTTTTATATTTATTATCTTGTTTTTTTTTACTTAGTTTATGTCAGTGGTAAAAGACAATGTTCATAAGGCTTGTTTTGGGAGGAGTGAGTTAAATGTGGAGGAAAAAGGAAGTAAGAGTTGGATAGAAACTCTCAAAAACTGAGACCCAGAGGGAAGGTCATAAAGAAAGGAGAGAAGAAAATGTATGATAAATATTTTCCTGAGCTAAGTGGGCAAGAGTTAAGATAAATGGCAGAAGAAAATCTGGAAGTACAAGAGGGAGGCTGCAGGTGTATTCACTGAGTAATGATAGAGTGGGAGCTTGACTCTAGACAGGGTGAAGTTGGATGCTTTAGTGGGAACAAGAGAATCAGACTGAAGTTCTTATATCATAGTTCAGTTGTAATGAGTGTCAACTTAGGTTCTCCCAGAGACAGACACCAGGACAATAGACATGAAAGAGATTTGTTGAGGAATAAGGTGATGAGGAGAAGGAGAAGTAGGCATGGAGATCATCAGATGTCATTGTGGGTCTGAGAGGTGTGAAAGGAGAGATGGAAGGACAGAGATTCAGGTAGTGCTGAGTGTTGTGTCCATCCTAAGAAACTCTTGGCCAGCCCAATGTGGCACACAGGGCAAAGACTGTCTGTGAGAGGCATCCCCCTTGAGATGGAAAGACCCAGCTCTAATACTTCATTCAGCCATTGACTAGGAAGAGCCTGGGGATGTGTGACTGCACCATCATTCAACTACACTCCTCATACCAGGAGTATAGATAAAGGGGCAACTCATGGCTGTCATAAGCATTTAAAGAGTAACAGTAATATTCATTCCTTCGATAATATTTACTGAGCTTGTGCTATACATAAATCTTTGTGTAGGCACTATGGATATTAACAGTGAACAAGACAGACATGGTCCCTGACTTCCAGGAGCTTACACCACAACTGGACAAAAAGAGACATTACTTGATGTCAACACTTCTTCCAGCCTCCACCATCTCTCACCTGGACCTTGGATCCTCATGATATACTCTCAGATGGCTGTCATTATAAGTGTTGGCTGATCACTTGATGGTTGATTTCTCACTGTCTCCCTGGTCTGAAAAAGCCCTGCCTCTCAGATGGTAATCTCAAGACACTGAGAGAGTGTCTGTCTGCCTTTTATTGTATCACTGACAGCAAACAATAAGGGACTATAATGACATCCAATAACAACTTACTTTTAATCTTTTGAGGCATTGGTGAACCTGCTTTCCACTAATCTTGTATGCTGTTGTTAGTTACCAACAAGTAACTTCCAGCTCATGGTGACTTTATATGTAACAAAACAAAACATTACCTGGCTCTGCACCATTTGGATGATTGTTAGTACGTTTGAGTTCATTGTTGTGGCTTTTATGTCAATCCACCTCATTGAGTATTTCCTTCAGTTTTGCTGACTCTCTTTAGCAATTGGTCTTTCTTGATGTTAAGGTTCAAAGAAGTAAACCAAAATCTCATTTCTAAGGAACATTCTAGTTGTACATCCTCAAAGACTGACTTGTGCATTCTTCTGGCAGTCCTCTGTACATTCAATATTATTTGCCAATAACACAATTTGAGTGCATGAATTTTTCTTTTTTCTGTCTTTTTTATTATCCAGCTTTCACACACTCATGAGGCAATTGAAAAGACCTTGGCTTGAGTCAGGTGCATCTTAGTCATCAAAATGACATCTTTGCTTATTAAAAATTTAAAGCAGTCTTTTGCAGTGTATTTGCCCAATGCAATATGTTGCTTGAGTTCTTGCCTGCTGCTTCCGTGGACATTGATTGCTGATACAAGTAGAATGAAATTATTGCCCACTTTAATTTCTTCTTCATTTATTGTGATGTTTTTTATATTTATTTATTTATTTATATTGAGAGTTGGGTGAAAATTTACAGAGCAAATTCACTTTCCATATAACAACTCATATACACTTTGTCTCATGACATTGACTACAATTTACCCCAATGCAACAGATCCCCTCCCACTTCCTCCCAATAGTCACCTCTTCCCTGTGTCCATCCCTCCACACACTCCTGCCCCCTGAACTGCCTTCCTGTGCATAAATAGCCCTTCTTTCACCCATGATTGACCTCTCCAAGGAGTGTATCTACCTCAGATAAATGTTCAACTCATATGCCTATCTTTTGTTTGTCTGGAAGCCACAGGTGTGGGTTGCATTCCAGACCTGAAGGGCAGCTAGGCGCCATAGTCTAAGTAGTTCCACCAGGCTCTATCACACTGGCAAACCTGGTCCCGCCCCCTTTTTTTCCAAAATGATTTTGAGTTTTGTTCCACGTTGTTCTCCCTCTCTATCCAGGATCTTCTATATAAATCCCCAACCAAGTGGTTGACGGTGGTAGCCAGGCACAATCTAATTCTTCTGGTCTCGTAGTCATATAGGTTGCGGATCGCATGGTGTACCAGTCACTAGGACTAACTGTTTCCATGAATCTTTGTTTTTCTTCATTCTTCTTTGCTCTGGACAAGGTATCAAGATGGCAGCTTGCAAGCGTTTAAGATCCCAGTTGCTACTCGCCAAAGTAGGAGGTGGAACAATGTTTTGTGTAGTATGTTATGCCAATTGAGCTTGATGTCCCCTGCGACTACGGTCCCAAGCCCACAGGTTCAACTACTCGGTCACTCTGAGTAGCTGGCTCTGACCAAGAAGTGACTATAAATTTGTCCCTTGTCAGCTCTACTGTACACTTGGGAATTCTTACAGATAATACAAATACACTTATAGGAACCATTGTCTGCCAACCCTATACATGCTTCATAGACATACCTAATAGTTCAGCCTGCCCACCTATCTAGCCACCTGTATACCTATGTTTGCCTTCACTGACAACGCAGTACTGGATGTGCAAAAGGGTTCATCTTTGTTGTCTGTAGCTCCCATGTACCTCTCTGTCTTCCTCTTCCTCAATGCCATCATGTTGATCACTCACATTTGGTACATTTCCCTTCTCTTCACCCAAATCAATACACTCCACCTATCTAACAGTGTTCCTTCCCCTACCTTCCAACCCCTGGTAACCAACAAAGAAAATTTCCTTCCACAGATAAACCTTCCCTTGACTTTTACAATAACAGACTAATACAATATTTGTTCTTCTGTAATTGACTTATTT
>NW_006922019.1:2422024-2430824 GCF_000298275.1 Orycteropus afer afer
CTATCATGGAAAAAGTTCCATGTGCACTGGAAAAGAATGTATATTGTTGTTGGGTGAAGTGCTCTGTAGATGTCTGTAAGATCAAATTGGTGGATTGTATTGTTTAGCTCATCTGCATCTTTGTTGAGTTTCTTTCCAGTTGTTCTATCTTTCATTGAAAGTGGTGTATTAAAGTCTCCCACTATGACTGTGGAATCATCTATTGGCCTTTTCAACTCTTTTAAGACTTTAAGTATTTTGGTGCTCTTTCATTGGGTCCATAGGTATTTATTATGATTATATCTTCCTGTTCAATTAATCCTTTGATCATTATATAATGTCTTTCCTTGTTGTCTTATGGTGATTTTTGTCTTAAAGTCAATTTGATCAGAAATTAATATTACCACTCCTGCTCTTTTACTGTTGCCTTTTGCTTGATATATCTTTTTCCAACCTTTGATTTTTAATCTATTTTTGTCTTTGTCTCTAAGGTGTGTCTATGTAGACAGCATAGTGATACATTTTATTTTGTTATCCAATCTGCAATTTTCCATCTCTTGAGTAGTGCATTTAATCCATTAACATTCAGTGTAATTATTGACAAATATGAATTGGTTGCTGTCATTTTGTTATGTGTTTTTTCATGGTGTCCCTAGCTTCTCTGTTCCATATTATTTTCTGTGCTGAGCTCATTATATTTATGAATTCTTTTATCATTTCCTTTGTAAATTGGTTTAGTATTTGCTGAATTATTGTTCTTGTCCTCTTTTTTATTGTGACATGAAAGTTTATCATCTTTCTTTGAGGTTACCCTGTGATTTATAATTTTCTCCCCAAGAGTAGAACAGTCCATTCTATCTTGCAACTCTCCTCACTTCCTCAATATTTAGAAGTTCTGTAACTAAACAGTATTTTCCCTCTTTTTGTTTTTTAATTGTCCTCATTTTGCCAATTGTTGTCTCTGCTTCCCTGTTTACAATCTTGTAAGCTTATTCTACTTTGGGTATGTCCATAGCTGTGGTTTCTGAGTTATGTCATCTTGTGTATTAATGGTTGATTGTTTGCTATTTTTGGTTCTCTGTTCAAAGGACTGCCTTTAGTATCCCTTGTAAGGTTAGTCTGGTTTTAACAAATTCCCTTAGTTTCTGCTTATCTGGAAATCTCCTAATTTCACCATCTTATTTGAGGGACAGTTTTGCCGGGTATATAATTCTTGGTTGAAAATTTTTCTCTTTCAGGGTTTTATATATACCATCCCATTGCCTTCTTGCTTGCATGGTTTCTGCTGAGAAATTAGAGTTTATTCTTCCTGGTTGTCCTTTGTAACATTTTGTTTTTCCTGTGCTGCTATCAGGATTCTGTCCTTGTCTTTGGTTTTGATGAGTTTGATGATGATATAGTTTGGTGATTTTCTTTTGGGGTCTATCCTGTTTGGAGTTCATTGGACTTCCTGAATGGACATATTCTCATCTTTCATTATATCGGGGAAGTTTTCTTCCAACAAATCTTGGACAATTTCCTCAGTGGTTTTATTTTTCTCTTCCTGTTCTGGAATTCCAATGACACATAGGTTATTCCTTTTGATGGTATCTCACATGAATCTTAGGCTTTCTTCATTTTGTTTTGTTCTTTTTTCTGATTGATCCCTTTCCAAAGAAGTATTCAGGTATTAGTCTTCAATCTCATTAATTCTGTCTTCTATTGCATCAATTCTACTCTTTTGCCTTTCCAATGTGTTATCTATTTCTGACAATTTAGTATTAATCTCCTGGATTTCTACCTGTAGATTTAGAATCATTTCTAATTTTTCATTTGTTTTGTCATTTTGTTCTTGTATTTTCTTCCAAAATTCTTCTAGGGTTTTTTTTCTGTGTTTTCTCTGGTCTGTCTCTCAATCCTTTGAAGATACCTAAATATAATTCTTTCAAATTCTTTATCAGAGAGTTCCAATGCTGCTTCTTCCTCAGATGTGTTTTGGGACTGTATCCTGCTCACTTGTTTCTATCACTTTATCTTGCTCTTTGCATGAACTATGATGCTCTGTTGTCTCTGAGACATTGTGGTGTTGTTGTATTTAGATTTATGTTAACTGTTTGTGAAAAGCAGCCAAGGGTGTGTCAGGTTCTTCTTGGTGGCTGTTTGTTGTTGGTCCTTTGGTGGAGAAGGAATTGGTGGTTCTCACTCAGTAAATGAACTGCATGACATGTGGGTGTAGTTGTGTCATATGGGGATTGTTTCTGTCTTCCACTCAGTTAGACAAAAATAACAATTGAATAACCATCAAAAAAGTAAAAGCAAATGAACAAAGCACACACCATGTAATCATACAGGAACAGTAACCAAAAAAGGGAAAAAGGAAAAAAAAAATCTGGGGAGAGGGCAATAAGAGAAAAAAGGTAGAGAAGGAGAATAATGAAGAAAAATATGGGAAAAATATAAAAAGAACAACAAGGGATGGAGTTAAACATGAGAAAGAAAAAAAAATTGCAACCAGGAATAGGAAAAAGAAAAAAAGCAGAAAACTAGAACCCGGGAGGGGAAGAATAAAGAATAATAGTAAAAAGGACACAATTAATAATAATAGTAGTAGTTTTGAAACAGACAAAAACAAACAAACTAAAAAACAGGAAAAGAAAAAAAAATTGGGACATGACAGGGCAGGGCACCCAATCTCTGTCCAAGCACACAGACTGGGAGTTTCTGCCAGCCCAGAAGGTGGGTAGAAGTGAGGGATGGCTGCACCTCCACTCACCAAGAGGTTGTGGGGTACAAGAGTAACAAAGGAAATGTAACACCTTTCCAGTCATCCATGTCTGGAATGTCCTCACGGTTTCTGGCAAGTGGATCCTGTTCTGAAGTACCTGGAATCTGGGAGAATGCTGTCCCTTTAAATATCCAAAATGGTCAAACCACTTATAAACATTTCAAATGGCTGCACCCTCTGGACAGGTATAAATCCGCAGCTCAGCCCATCTTCCTCTCTGCTGCTTCCCCTTTTATTCACCAGCCACCAGAGCAGTCCACTGTGCTGTCCCTGGCTAGCAGGACTGATTTTTAGGTTAATTCTTATGACTTACCACCACTCTGCAATATCCAAGCTGTCTGTGTTGTCAGGATCACTGCCAGACCACAGCTCCATATGTTTCCTTTTTTTCTTTGGTGCTTTCATGCAAATTCTTGTGCTAGTTGGAGTTTAGTCCACTTCTATATCCTTCCCTTCAATGCTCAGGGGTCCAGGATTATCTTCTGTATCTGTGTTAATTGGTTCTCCTTTTCTTTTGTCTTAAGAAGGTCTGTGCATCTTTCTGCCTGTTCTGCCATCTTACCCAAACTTCCTATTGTGATGTTTTTATTGGTCCAGTTGTGAGGATTTTCATTTTCTTCTTGTTTAGGTGTAATTCATACTGAAAACTCTAGAGTGACTTTTCATCAGTAAGTGCTTCAAGCTGTCTTCATTTTCAACAAGAAAGGTTGTTCATCTGCATATTGCAGGTTGTTAATGAATCTTCCTCCAATACTGATTCTGTGTTCTTTTTCTTATAGTCCAGCTTTTTGGATTATTTGCTCAGCAGATAGATTGAATAAGTAAGTGTAAGGATATAACCCTGCAGCATTCACATACCTTTTCCGTCTTGGAAACATGCAGTAGCCCCTTGTTCTGTTTGAATGACTGCTTCTGGATCCATGCATAGGTTCTGCATGAGCACAATTAGGAATTTTCACTCTTCCTTAAGAAAAATATTTGGTGGTAATTATAGATTCACCTATACTTCTTTGAAATAACGCAGAGAGATCCTGTATACTCTTAACCCATTCTCCCCCAATATCTTGAATAATTTGAGTGCAATATCATAACCAGGATACTGACAATAATGTACCACTGACTTTATCCAGGTTTCACTAGTTTCACGTGCACTCGGTTGTGTGTGTGTGTGTGTGTGTAGTTATTCTTTCCAATTTTATCACATGTGACCACCACCACAGAGAAGATACAGAATGGTTCATCACAAGGATCCACAAAAGGAATTAAAGAAACAAAGAAAAATTCTTTTGGAAAAATTTAAACTACACAAAAATAAGGAGCACAGTGTAATGAATGCCTATGTACATCACCAACTTTGACAGTTCTCAATTCATGGCTATTTTGTTTCCTTTATGGCCTCACCCACTGCTGGTTATTTTGCAGCCATTCTCACGCTTCTTATCATTTCATCTGTAAGTATTTTAGAATGAGTCTCTAACAGACAATGACATTGCTTTAAAGCAGAATATAACACTGTTATTGCACTCTTCCTCAAACCCACCAACAATAATCCCAAAAGGGAATTTAGAGTGAATTTGCAGACATTGTAGATTCTCATTCTCCATCAAAGACAAGCAAGCTACCTCTTGGAAATGGTACACACAGACCATAAAGAAGCTGCTAAAAGATAATAGATAAGAGACACAATTTCTTTTTCTTCTCATACCCCACAATCAATCTATTATAAAATCTGTTGACTCTGCCTTCACAATATAATCATTCTCCAGACACTTATCACCACTTTTCCTCCCACCACCCTTGTCTTAGCCCCACTACCTTTCACCTGGACCTGTGACCTCTTTGGTTTCCCTTCCTCCACACAGTGGCCATGACTGACACATAGGTTATCTCATCCAGCCCCTTCACTACAGCTTATTCTCCCCATAGCAACCAGAGGGATCCTGTTTAAATGTAAGTCAAATCACATCTCTCTGCTCAACACCCTCCCAGAGCTTCTCATTTCATTCAAAAACTTAAACCATCTGCCCCTTCATCTGCCCTTCTGATTCATTTATTGCTCTGCCACTCTGCTGTAGTCACAAAGACCTGTCTACTGTGGCATGGACATTCAGGCACACTCCCACCTTTGCTCATGCTATTTCCTTCTCCACATATCCCCTTGGGCTGCTTCTTCACCCCTTCAAAGGTCTTTATTTGAATGCCATTGTGGGAATATCCTCTGTTTGTTCCCCATCATATACACTCAACCTCTATCTCCAACTAGCTCTATTCCCCAAGTGGCTGATGGTGGAGACTCAATCAAGGACTCCTTTACCCTCCAACTACCATTGAGTTTGGCCCATGGATGGACCCATGAGATGATTGACAGGAGGGAAGAGAGTGTAGTGAGGGCACTTAATCCTTGGACTCCCTCCTCTGCTGTCTGTTGTGGGCTTGTTGTGGCCTTCCAAGGTCACACTCTTGTCAAGTAGCCCTCTCTACACAGTCCTACCTTTATATTCGGCTATGTATCCTTCCCTTCAGGCTTCAAAGTGATAGTAGCCCCTTTGCATTAGCCCTTGAAGTTTCCCTTGATCATGCCCATGTCATTGTTAATAATCCCTTTGCTAACTCTCCTCAACTTATACACTTGGGTGTGCCAGCTATTCCCTGCTGGCACCCTGACTGATGCAAGAATATTACTGGTGAGTTTTTCCCTGGCCATCCAATCTAAAATTGCCCCCTCCATATGCCCACATATTCCCACCACAGCCTCCCTGTATTCCCTGCTTTATGTTTTTCAGCACTTATCACCGTCTAAAATGCTATATATCATACTTACCTACATATTCACTGTCTTGCTCCTGCTCCCCAACTGGGGCAGCCCAGTTAAATTATAGGAGCTAGGATTTTAAAACCTTATCTAATCATAAGCTATTTTTTAAATTTCCCATAATTTTTCTCTCATTCTCTAGATTATCACTTCACTTTGGTGATAAAGTCCTTTGATGCATAAACATTTTATTGCTGTGTTGTCATATTTAAGAATACATTGTTAAAAACTAGGTCTTGAAGCTTTACCTCTATGTTTTCTTTTAAGATTTTTCTGGTATTAGGTCTTATATTTAGGCCACTGATCCATTTAGAGTTAATTTTTGTGTATGGTGTGAGGTAGGGGGTCCAACTCCATTCTGTTGCATGTAGAAATCCAGTTGCCCCAGAGCCACTTGTTGAAGAGACTATTCTTTCCCCATTGTATGAACTTGGCACCTTTGTTGAAAATCCATTGGCCATAGATGTATGGGTTCATTTCTGGACTTCAGCTCTATTCCATTGGTTTATATGTTTAATTATTTAATTAATTTATTTGTATTTTGAGTGAATGAGTACATCAGGAAGGGATGGCTTTTCAGTTTTGTCCCCATCACAACCCTGGGCAAATCCACCTAATCCTGAGCCTCAGTTTCCCAAAAGGCCAAATGGGGATACCACTGTTTATAGAGATGACCTTACAGAACTGTGAGAGACTAATCCTAGTGTGAGCATTTAGGACACATCATGCAGGGTGCCAGGAATATCTACATCCATAATTGTCACCACTTGTCTCAGTTTGTTGTATTATGGTGGCTTGCATGTTGCTGTGAGGCTAGAGGCAATGCCACCAGTATTTCAAGTACCAACAGGTCACCCATGGTGGACAGATTTCAGCAGAGCTTCCAGACTAAGACAGTCTTGGAAGAAGGGAGGGGCCATCCATTTTTCAAAGTATTGACCAGTGAAAATCTTATGAATAGCAGTGAAATACTGTTTGATATATTACTGAAAAACTTACTTCCATAGAGATACAACCTCGGAAACCCAAGGAGGGGTCTCTATGAGTCAGAGACCACTTAATGGCACATAACAACAACTGAAACATTGTCTGATGTAGTGTTGGAAGATGAGCCCCTGACGTCAGAAGGCACTTGAGGCAGGACTGGGGAAGACCAGCCTTCTCAAAGTAGAGTTGACCTTAATGATGTGGTTGGAACGAAGTTTTCAGAACCTTTTTGTGCTGATGTGGTGTGACTCAAAATGAGAAGAAACACCCACAAACATTCATGAATAACCAGAACATGGAATGTACAAAGTATGAATCTAGGAAAATTGGAAGTTGTCAAAAAATGAAATGGAATGCATAAAGATTGATATCCTAGGCATTAGTGAGCTGAAATGGACTATTTTTGGCCATTTTGAATCAGACAACCATTGGATCTACTGTGTCAGGAATGACAAATTGAAGAGGAATGGTTTAGTATTTATCATCACAAAGAATGTTTCAAGATCTATTCAGAGGTCCAATGCTGTCAGTGATAGGATATTATCCATATGAATACAAGGAAAACCAGTTAATACTACTGTTATTCAAATTTATACACTAACCACCAAATCTAAAGATGAAGAAATTGAAGATTTTTACCAACTTCCTCAGTCTGAAATTGACAAAACATGCAATCAAAATGAATTTATTATTATTGGTGATTGGAATGTGAAAGGTGGAAACAAAGAAGAATAACCAGTAGTTGGAAAATATTCCCTTGGTGATAGAAATGACACCAGAGAACACATGATAAACTTTTGCAAGACCAATGACATATCCACTGCAAATATCTTTTTTCAACAACACAAAGGGAGGCTGTACACATTGACCTTACCAGATGGAACACACAGGAATCAGATCAACTACATCTGTGGAAAGAGGTGATGGAGAAGCTCAATATCTTCAGCCAAAACAAGGCCAGGAGCTGACTGAAACAGACCATCAACTGCTCATATGCAAGTTCAAGTTGAAGACAAGTTCAACTGAAGACAGTTAAAACAAATTCACGAGAGACAAAATATTACCTTGATTATATCCCACCTTAATTTAGAGATCATCTGAAGAGTAGATTTGAGGCATTGAAAATCAAAATAATTGTGGGATGAATCAAGAATATCATCCATGAAGAAAGCTAAAGGTCATTAAAATGACAGAAAAGGAAGAAAAGACCAAAATGGATGTCAGAAGAGACTCTGACACTTGCTCTTGAATGAAGAGTAGATAAAGCAAATGGAAGATATGACAAGATAAAAGAGCTGAACAGAAGATGTCAAAAAGTAGCTTGAGAAGACAAAATCAACTATTATAATGAAATGTGCAAAGGCTTAGAGTTAGAAAACCAAAAGGGAACAACATGCTTGGCATTTCTCAAGTTGAAAGAACTGAAGAAAAAATTCAAGCCTTGAGTTGCAATACTGAAAGATTCTATGGGCAAAATATTGAATGATACAAGAAGCATCAAAAGAAGATGGAAGGAATACACAGAGTCACTGTACAAGAAAGAAATGGTTGACGTTCATCCATTTCAGGAGGTGGCATATGATCAAGAGCTAATGGCACTGAAGGGCGAAGTTGAAGCTTCACTGAAGGACTTGCCAAAAAGCAAGGCTCCAGGAATTGATGGAATACTCACTGAGATGTTTCAACAAACTGATACTGTGCTGGAAGCCCTTATTTATCTAGGCCAAGAAATATGGACAACAGCTACCTGGCCAACAGACTGGAAAAGACCCGTATTTGTACCCATTCCTAAGAAAGATGATCCAAGAGAATGTGGAAATTATTGAACAATATCATTAATATCATACACAAGTAAAATTTTCCTGAAGATAATTCAAAACTGGTTGCAGCAGTATATTGACAGGGAACTTCCAGAAATGCAAGCTAGATTCAGAAGAGGATGTGGAACAAGGGATATCATAGCTGATGTCAGATGGTTCTTGGCTGAAAGCAAAGAATACCAGAAAGGTATTTACTTGTGTTTTATTGGCTATGCAAAAGCATTTGACGATGCGGATTATAACAAATTATGGAAAACATCGAGAAGAATGAGAATTCCAGAACACTTAATTGTACTTATGAGGAACCTGTACATAGAGCAGCAGGCTGTTATTTGAACAGAGCCAGGGTATAGTGCATGATTTAAAATCAGAACATGTGTGTGTCAGAGTTGTATTCTTTCACCAGACTCATTCAATGTGTTTTTTTTTTTTTTTTTT
>NW_006922019.1:2432139-2452609 GCF_000298275.1 Orycteropus afer afer
GGTGTTTTGCAGATTCTACATTATTCTTTAGTGTTGCATAATATTCCATTGTATGTATGTACCATAGTTTGGTTATCCATTCCTCAGTTGATGGACACCTAGGTTGTTTCCATCTTTTGGCTATTCGATGTGTTTTTGCTGAGCAGATAATCTGAGATATTAGACTATATGAAGAAGAATGTGGCATCAGGATTGGAGGAAGACTCATTAACAACTTACAATATGCAGATGACACAACTTTGCTTGCTGAAAGTGAAGATGACTTCAAGCAGTCACTGATGAAGATTAACTACTACAGTCTGCAGTATGGATTACACCTCAATATAAAGAAAACAAAAATCCTCACAACTAGTCCAAGAAATAGTTTCACAGTAAATGGAGAAAGAAGATTGAAGTTGTCAAGGAGTTCATATTACTTGGCTCTGCAATCAACACCAATTGAAGCAGCAGTCATGACATTAGATGACATATTGCATTGGGCAAATCTGCTGCAAAGGACCTCTTTCAAGTTATGCAGAGCTATCTCCTTGAAGACTAAGGTGCACCTAACCCAAGTCATGGTATTTTCAATAGTCTCTTATGCATGTGAGAGCTGGACAATGAATAAGGAAGATGGAAAAGAATTGATGCTTTTGAGTTGTGATGTTAGAGAAGAATGCTTAGAGTACCATGGCCTGCTAAAAGGACTAACAAATCTGTCCTAGAGGAAGTGCAGCCAGAATGGTGCTTGGAAGTGAGAATGGCCAGACTTCTTCTCACCTACTTTGGTCATGTTGTCAGAAGAAACCATTCCCTGGAGAAGGATATCATGCTTGGTATAGTGGAGGGTCAATGAAGAAATGAAAGGCCTTCAATGAAATGGATAGACACAGTGACTGCAATGATAGGCTTAAGTATAGTAAGGATCATGTGGCTGGCACAAGACCAGGCAATGTTTCGTTCTGCTGTGCATAGGAGTCGCTATAAGTTGGAGATGACTAGACGGCACCTAACAGCACCACTTTGGTCATGTCATCAGAAAGGACCATTCCCTGGAGAAGGATATCATGCTTGGTAAAGTGTAAGGTCAGCGAAAAAGGGGATCTTCAAGAAAATGTATTAACACAATAGCTGCAATGATGGGCTCTAGTATAGCAAGAATTGTGAAGCTGACGCAGGACCAGGCAGTGTTTAGTTCTGTTGCTAGGAGTTGTAGCCAACTCTATGACACCTAACAATGACAATAATTGCCTGTAATTTTTCCAGCACCTTTAAGAGTCAGCAGACCCCTCATCCTGTCCCCTGTGTGCTCTCTTCCTCTTCTCTGAATGTCCAATCTTTTCTAGCCAGCTTTCTTATTAGCTCCTGGCACAGTGGCTTTCTGTTTCAAAAACCGAGGACAGATCTCAGAGGTACTTGTTCCATGGATGTTCTTTGGTTAATTAAAAGTGGGAAACAGGTGGCACTTTAGAAAAGAAAGCAGTTAGAATGAGCCACTAGGTATTAGTGCCACCCACCATTGATTCTATGGACAGACTTGCTTCCCTTGAATGATCCAACCAAACCCAATCTACTGCCATCGAGTTTGATCCGACTCATAGCGACCCCTCCTTGGGTTTCCAAGGCAGTATCACTACAGAAGTAGATTGCCCAACCTTCCTTCCAAGGAGTGGCTGGTGGGTTTGAACTGCCAGCCTTCTGGTTAGCAGTCAAATGCCTTAGGTGCTATGCCACCAAAGCTCCCTGAATGATCCAGCCTAGAGTGAATTAGCTTTCGATTTCTCATTGATCATTTGCTCCTGCTCAGCCCTAGCAAGAGACAGGTCTCTAGAAGCATGAGCTGAGTGAAGGCTAGTCTTGCAGAGGAAAATCCCCTCAGACCTGACTCTATGTTTCAGGGACCAGAGTACCCACCTGCCCACCCATTTGATGAGCTGGAGGTCACAGAGGTGGGACTGACCCCCAAAACTCTAAGCAAGTAACGGAGCTGGGATTAGAATTCGGATTTCCTGAATTAGGGTTGGAGGCTTTATCCACGTCAGAATCTCTCCTTTCATTCAACAAGTACTTCACCCTCACACCTTCTGAGGCTGGGATGGTTAAAGCAGAGGAGTCTCTGCCCTCAATGCATTTAATACTGTAGTGGAGGACACCATGAAGCAATAGGCAAGGAAACAAATAAATTGATAATGGCAGATCAAGAAAAGGGCTGTATAGCTATGTGTATTAGTCAGGATTCTCCAGAACCAACAGACAAGACTTCTTTAGAGGTGATGCCAGGTACCCACATCAGGAGGAGTATGGTGCCCATAGTCTCTCTTTTTGTAATATTTGTAGCCATTGGTGCCCAATGCCCAGATCCGTTAATCTACTTGTTGTTTTCATTAGTTGCCATTGAGTTGGATCCTAATTGAAACAAACAAACTGTAAAACATTTTGTAATGTTTAGGAAATAATTGGAAATCTGATATTTGATGATATTAAGGAGTTGTTCTTTGTTTTAGGTGTGATAATGGCTATTTGTTTTAGGTGTGATAATGGTTATTTGTTTTAGGTATGATAATGGTATTGTGGTTATATATTTTTAAGGAGTCATTATATTTTAGAGAGACACTGAAATATTTATGAACTCAAACTGAAATAATAAATGTCCGGAATTTGCTTCAAGAAAACATGGGAAGGGTAAAGTGGGTGGGGGTAAAAAGAAACAAGATTGATAATGGGTGGTGCTGGGTGCTATGCCCATGGGAGTTTATTATATTACTTTGTCTACTTTTGTACACGTTTGAAATTTTCCATAATAAAATTTTTTGGTAAGGAAACTGGGATGCTATTGGAAAGAGATATGAGTAGGGGACCATGAGGCTAGGGAAGTTTGCATTATTCATCACTGTCCCTAGCAACTTACCCTGACATAACATGAGATAGGTATACAATACATCTTTCCTTTTGTTTTTTGTCCTTATTATTTTTGTCCTTAAAGCATATCCCACCAAGGACATACAGTCAAATTACTGTTTGTTTGTTTGTTTTTTGAAATAATTCTTATCTATGTGATTACACCTCCATTTTTAAAAAATGTTTGTTTCTTTTTATTTTTAATGATCTTTTAAACTTTAATTTTGTTTTATAAAATATTTGGTTGGTTCCCAAGTCAAATCTACAAAATAAGGCATATTCAAAGGAGCTCTGCTTCCATCCCTGACAATTTCCTTTTGTTTTTGTTATATACCAGCAATGGTATATAGTTTTCAAAATTTTACCATGGTAAAATAAACATATTTATCTCTCTATATAGACACAACATATATAACATGTAAATTTTTGCGATTTTAATTATTTTTAAGTCTACATTTCAGTGGCATTAATAACATTCATAGTATTGTGAAACCAAACTATTTTCAAAATTTCTCATCACCCCAAACAGAAGCTGTACCATTAAACAATAACTCTTCACTCTCTTTTTTTTTTAAAAAAAAAATGTGATTTGGGTAAAATTTACAGAGCAAATTCATCTTCCATACAGTAGTTCACACACACTTTGTCTCATGACATTGACTAATCTCCCACAATGCAACAGCTGTCCTCCCACTTCCTCCCCATAGCCACCTCTTCCCTGTGTCCTTCCCTCCCATGCACTCCTACCACCCCCACCCCCCCAAGCTGTCTCCCTGTGCATACACAGCCCTTCTATTCACCTATGATTGATCTCTCCAAGGAGTGTATCTACCTAATGTAAATGTTCAACTCATATACCTGTCTTTCATTTGGCTGGAAGCCATAGGAGTGGGCTCAATTCCAGACCTGAAGGGGAGCTAGGCGCCATAGTCTCAGGGGTTCCACCAGGCTCTATCAGATCAGCAAACCTTCTCTCCCCACACTTTTTTTTTTTTAATGATTTTGTAACTCTCTACTCTTTTCCTCCCCTCATACCTCAGTAAACAATCATCTACTTTCTGTCTCTATGCATTTGCGTATCTTGACAATTTCCTTCTGAGGACTTAGCTCTACCTCTTTGGCTGCCCTGGTGGGAGTGAAATTAGGGCTCCTACTTCTAGGTTGGGCAATCCTACTTCCGTAGTGATAGTGCCTTGGAAACCCAAGGAGGGGTCGCTATGAGTCGGGGCCGACTCGACGGCACATAACAACAACAACAACAACAACTTCTAGATGAAGAACTGACCTATGACACATAAACAGGTCAATTGGTCATATCTCTTTGGGATTTGAAACTGAAACAGAGATCAACATGATTAGATATTACTTATCAGGTGGTGGCCCACTGACCAGAATGCCCTTGTCTGATCCCACTCCTGAGGTTCCAGCACCCCGGCCCTCTGACTTTGCCTTGGTTTCTGCTTTGGTCCCAGCCAGGTTCTCTAACCTTCATTTAGTTCCAAATATGAATCCACTAAATTCTCTTTGGCTTCTGTTAGCCTGGTCAATTTCTGTTGCTTATGTCCTAAGAACTCTAAAGGAAGCACAAAACTTCAGCAACAAATTACACAATTAATTATTTAATTACAAACCTAATAAGAAAACCTCAGAGTACTGTCAGAGCTCAGAGCCCTCCTGGAGGGAGAAATGAGCTCTGACAGTGTCCTGAGTCAGGTACAGCTAGAGCAATGAGTGTGGCTTTGGAGAGGCAGCCAGGACATCTCCACTAGAGGTTGGCTAGGGCAATACATGTTCCTGAAGGCTCCATACCTTGTGGTTTCAGCCTGAGAGTCCTCAAGCCTGTACCTAGGAGAGTGCTCCATGAACATCATTACAATCCTTTCCTAGCTTACAATATTCCTATCCATGACATCCCAGAGTGAAAGCTTGTGATTTCCACCCAAACTCAGCTTCATTAGCTATTTTAAGAAAAGATCTTTGAGATTCAGGTCTTTTTTGCTTTGTTGAGTCCTTCTGACTCTATTCCTGGGCAAGATGGTGAAAATGTCTGGAGGGGCAAGATAGGCATAGGACAATGAGGAGTGGTGAGGTCTGGGGCAAACTTGAGAGGTTTTACTATTAGGTTCTATTGATGACTGCCAAGTGGAAATGAAAGCTCTTGTCACCAGATCTCCTGATTTTTCATGAGAACCTAAAAATTAGGAACTTTACATGAAATATTCTTATTTTGAAATCATTCTGAAGCCAAAAAAAAAAAAAAAAATGTCTATGGGCTGGATTTATCCCAAACAGTTTGAAACCACTGGTCTACTATTTATATTGTGTGCTACCTTTTCTATATTGCCTGCCTGTCTGCCCTTCTCATAAGACCCTGAGCTTTGAGAGTGCTGGGAAAACATTTACAGCCAAATTCTATATGCCTAGCACAGTCCTATGGCACACACAAGAGCTCAATGTATGGGTGGAAGAGTGGATAGGCAGGTAGGTAGATGGATGGATGGGTGGATGGGTGGGTGGGTAGATGGATGGATGGATGGATAGGTGGAAGGATAGTTGTACAATAAAGAATTTTTCCTTCAAATTATTTTTCCTTCAATAAAGAATTTTTCCTTCAAAATTCTTGAATGAAGACAATACACAGATATAAATGAGTACCATCCAGACAGAAAGTGGGAGGGAGGGAAAAAAGGTGGCTTAGTTCTTGGCTTAGATGGTTATGCCATTAACCATTAACAATGATAAGGCAGGTTCTTCAATTGGGGTTCAAGAGAGCCAGATCAGTCCCTTTATTGAGCTGCCAGACTCTGCTTGTGATGGTGTTCCACTTAGGGTTAGAGACAGCGTTCCTTTGTCCACATAGCTTACCATCTATGGTTACTTAGAGTGGAAGGTCTGAAGGCTATGGCTTTCCATGCTCCCCCTCTCCACCTGGTCTCAAAGAACCTCTCTGACCCCAACCTCAGCAGAAAAGCAGCCTTCTTGGTCCCCTGCAGTCCCAGTCCAGAGCATGGAAGCCATGGTTGCCTGGCCAGGATGGGGCAGGGAGATGGGGCTTCTCTGGCTGGCATGGGGTTCCCTTGAGTCTTCCCCTCCTTAGCTTCCTTCTGGCTTCCTCTGAGAGCTGGCAGAAGCTCCTTCCTCCTCTGCTCCACTACCCATTTATCTGTGAGGACACAAAAGGCTCATCAGTTGCCATAACAACACCCATCACCTTCCTCTGCTCTTAGCTGGACTATTTATTCCCTCTTAGATAATGGGTCTGCCTGCTGAGTGACCAGTCTCCCTGGAGCTGGCAGGCCACTGGCTCAGCTTCTGGCCTCAGAGCTGGGTTTGGGCTGTTATTATTGTTAGAAGCAATAGTAGTGATATTGTAGGACCTGTGGTGGTGCAGTGCCTAAAGCATTTGACTGCTAACCAGAAGGCTGATGGTTCAAACCCACCAGCTACTCCTGGGAAGAAAGATTGGGCAATCTACTTCCGTAGAGATACCACCTTGGAAACCCAAGGAGGGGTCGCTCTGAGTCCACTCGATTCCATGGCAGTGAGTTTGGTGTTTGGTTTGCAGTGTTGTTGTTATGGTTATTTTAAGCTGCCACTAGTTAAATGCTCAGTATATAACTAATGACTCTGTACAAGCATTCTCATTTAATCTTCACAGTGACACTATACAATAAGGAACATTGCCTTCAAATTACAGCTGAGGAAAAATCTGGTATGGCTTCATTTTAGAACAAGGGCTCTAGTGCCAGATTGTGTGGATACGAATCCTTGCCTTGCCAGATGCTAGTATGGACAAGTTAGTTAAACTCTTCTAATCTGTAAAATGGAGATTAATTAGTTTCCTAATCTGTAAAATGGAGATAATGATAGTGCCTAGAATAAATAAATAAAAAAAAAAAGACCAAACCAGTTGCTATTGAGTCAATTCTGGCTCATGGTGACCCCGTCTGTTTCAGAGCAGAACTGTGTGCTCCATAGAGTTTTCAATGGCTGTGATCTTTCACGCTTTTCTTTCAAGGCACCTCTGGATGGATTTGCATCACCAGCCTTTCAGTTAGTAGCTGAGCACCTAATTGCTTGCACCACCCACGGCAACCAATGCCTAGAATAAAAACAAACCTAACCCACTGCTATCAAGTTGATGCTGACTCATAGTGACCCCCACTGGGTTTCCAATATGGAAGTAGATTGCCTTGTCTTCCTTCTGCAATGGCTGGTGGATTTTCACCGCTGACCTTCTGGTTAGCAGTTAAATGCCTTAGGCCTTAGGCACTCAGGCCACCCAAGCTCCTTATGACTAGAATAGTGCCTGTCATATAGTGTTTGTCTTGGTTACCCTAGAAGGAGACCCCAAGACATGAATATCAGTGCTTTCAATAGTTTGTTTAGGGAGATTTGAGGTAGGGAAGTAGGGAGTCAAGCAGGGAACGGAAGGTGACTTTCAACAGTGTGGTATTAATTTACCATTGTGGGCAGCTAGAGATGAAGCCTGCTGGGGCTCTCTGGAAGTTGTTGTAGGGCACTTCTTAGCATTATCTTTTCTGAGGGGTAATGGAGTAGTGATATTTAAGAGTCATAAATTGGAGGCTGCTCCTGGGTGAGGGTGTGAATTCACCACATTCTGTCCCTCTCTGGGGACTCTGGCAACTGGAGAGAGCCTCAGGCCGGGTGAAGCAGCTGCTGGCAGTGGAAAGGCAGTTGGGCATGCATGAAACAGGTAAGAATGAAGGGGTGTGGTAGGTACAAACATTGAATGCTATGAAGCAAATACACATTGTTGAATGAATGAGCAGAGGAAAGGACACTAGTAGACAGAATTGTACCCAAAGATGTCCATGCATTCATCCCTGTAATCAATGAATAAAACTGAAACCACATCCTTTGATGTTGAGTTGATACCAACTCATAGTTACTCTTCAGAGCAGAGTAGAACTGTCCCATAGAATTTCCAAGGCTGTAAATCTTTACAGAAGCAGACTGTCACATTTTTCTCCTACAGAGTGGCTAGTGGGTTTGAACTGCCAACCTTTTGTTTTGCAGTCAAGTGCTTTAACCACTGCACCATCAGAGCTCCTTGGAACAGGTGAACATGTTAAGTTAAATGACAAAAAGGCCTTTGCAGATGTGATTAAGTTTACAGACCTTAAAATTGAGAGATTACCCTGGATTAGCCTATTGGACTCAACCTAATTTACATGAGTTCTTAAAAGCAGAGAACTTTCTCTGGTTGGAATGAGAGAGATGCAGAAGAAGATGTTGGAGAGATTAGAATTGTAAGGGACTTGACCTGCTGTTGTTAGAAGGGGCTATGGAAAACATGAGAAGGAATTTAGGTGGACTATAGGAGCAAATACCAGGCCATGTCTGACAATCAGAAAGGAAATGAGGACTTCAGTCCTAGAGCCACAAGAAACTGGAGTCAGTCAACAGCCTGAACAACGTTGGAAGCAGATTCTCTCCATAGCCTCCAGATAGAAGCCCAGTCCAGCCAACATCTTCATTTCAGCCTTGTGAGATCCTAAAACAGAGCACACAGCCACGCCTACTGGACTTATCACCTACAGAACTGTGACATAATAACTTTGTGTTGTTTAAGCCATTAAGTCTGTGATAATTCATTATGGCAGAAATGGAACATGGATGCAGAAACTAAGGCTCAGTGTAGGCAAGTGACTTTCTTTATGACACACAACCAGTAAGTAAAAGCTGGGATTTGAACATAGGCTGTTGGACTTCAATACTCAAGTTCCTAACTTTAGGTAATGTTGCCCCCTATTCTTTAAGGGGCAGGAAAGGACTCTAAGAAGGGAAGGAGGGTAAGGAGAGGCAAAAAGCACCATGTTCATTTACAGCCTACTGGCTAACAGCATAAATTCTTGGGTTCAAAGTCTGTTTTGAGACTAATTAGCTGAGTGACAGAGCAAAATCACATTATCTCTCCAAGCCTTAGTTTTCTCATCTGTCAAATAAAACCAAAACAAACGCACAGCTCTCAAGTAGGACGTGACTCATAGCGACCCCTCCTTGGGTTTCCGAGGCATTATCACTACGGAAATAGATTGCCCAACTTTCCTTCCAAGGAGTGGCTGGTGAGTTTGAACCTCTAGCCTTCTGGTTAGCAGTCAAATGCCTTAGGCATTAAGCCACCAGAGCTCATCTGTCTAATGGGAGTAAAAATAGTACCTCTCTGATGGAATATATTGTGAGGATTAAATGAGATAGGGCTTGTAAAGGGTTATTTGTGGTACCTGGCAAATGGTAAGTGCTCAGTAAACTTTATCTATTCTTACCATCATTTATTCAGCATCTATTTTGTTTCAAGTATGAGAGTGAGCACTCTAGGCCTATTACTCCAATGCACATGACCACTCTTTGAGCTACGTGTTATTATGCCTATTTTACAGATGAGAAAACTGAGGCTCATAGAGGTGAAGGGATTTGTCCAAAGTCACACAGCTGGGATTTGAGTTAGATTCAAATACAGCTCCACTTGAGTCCCAGGCCCTTTGTCTTTGCCCTGCCTCCCAGTAGTCTTGACACCTGTGCTCAAAAGATTAGCAGGTAAGGCTAGGGAATGGGAATCTCCCTCTCTCTGACCTGAGGACAGCCTGTCAATTCCAGATGCTCAAAGAAATCTTTCTCCTTCTAGCTTAGTCTTTGGTCTGGCTGTCTGAGTTCTGGTCCATACTTGGTGTCAGACAAGGGTTTCTGTCTTAATTAAGCAAGTGCTTAAAGGGGCCTTGATTGTGCCAGACCCTGTCCTGAGTGTTATGAGGGAGACAGACATGGGAATGACTGCAGAGTAGTGTGCCCGGGCTACAAAACAGGCATGGTGATGAGAATTATGTTAATAATAATACACTGTATTGGGTTTTTTGTTTTGTTTTTCCTTTTTTCAGATTTGGCTAGAGAAAAAATAAACTCTAAGAGAGACAAAGGTATTTCAGGGCATTCTCAGTTCATGAGATGTGAAAAAGAGAAGAAAAAAAAAGCAATCAAGGAAGACAGGCATAGTAATGGAGGAGTTCAAAATTTAGCTTATTTTTGGAGGAGGCCTCATTGAGAAGGTTCATCTAAATGAAATCCTGAAGGACGTAATGGAGCGAGTTATGAGGATATCTGGGGAAAGTAATAGCAAGTGGGAAGGCCCAAGAGAGAAGAATGCCTGGCATGTTTCAGAAACAGCAAGGAGGAAAGTGTGACTGGAATAAAGTGAGTAAGGAGTACGTGGGGATGAGGCCCATTCATTTAGGACCTTGTAAAGATTTGACCTTGACTCTGAGTGTGATAGGGACCCAGTGGGGTGCTTTGAGCAGAAGAGTGACAAAGAGGAGTTATCAAGATTCCTCTGGCTGGTCTTTGAGGACAGACAGGGAATGAAAGGCAATCATGAAAGCAAGAAAACCTGTCAGAATGATACTGATCTTGTCTTCATGAGAGACGATGGTGGCTTGAGACAGAATGGTAGTGGTGAGAAGGGGTTGGATGCTGAATACTGGAATGAGGCAGATCAGTATGGCTTGATCTGGAACCATCTCAGAGATATATTAGATTACATTCCTTCAGAAGCAGATCTTGAGAGAAAGATAATAGATTATCCCAGGAAGCCCTGGTGGAGGTAAGACAAGAAAGAAAATTGTCTTAGGCTAGGTTCTCTAAAGTAAAACCAGTAAACTTGAGAGAGAGAGAGAGAGAGAGAGAGAGGAAGAGAGAGAAATGGCTCACACAGTTGTAGAGGCTGGCAAGTTCGTAGGTCAGATGTCAATCTAGAGCCTTTTCCTGAATCACACAGCTACAGGAGCTGAAGAACCCAAAATTGGCAGGCACTATAGCAGGTTGCTGACGTCAGTGGATGATGAATCCAAGATCAGCAGGTAAAATGGCAGATTGTTGGCTCATGGGCTGTGAAGGCAATGATTTCAAGATTGGCAGGCAATACAGCAAGCCACTAACTCAGCTCCAAAAACCAGATGATGATAAATTAGATGCAAGATCCAGATCCAACAGAAAGTCCAAGAATTTTCCCTGGATATCCATATATATATTGGAAGCAGGTTACACTCCTGAGGAAACTCCCTTTCAATTGATTGGCCACTCACAACATATCCCACCATGGAGGTGACTTTATATCAGATCACATCATGGGAACGACTGCACCACAGCTGATTAAACCACTCAGAATTGTGGTCCAGCCAGGTTGACACACAACCTTAGCTATCACAGGAAGAAAGCCAACAAAGGGTGTGTTATTGAGCAGATTACTGCTTTGGGCAACTGGGGTTCAACCCCTCTGGGGAACTCTGAAAAACAGTATAGAACATGCCTCAGAGTTATCCCAGTAGAGAGATATAGTAGTTAAGATTATGTGTCAGCCTGGCTGAGCCAAAGTTTTGAGTAGCTGGGCAGCTGGATGTAGTTACTCCCCATGATGAGATTGTAACCATTTTCATGGTGTAATCTACTGTGAGCAGCTAACTAGTTGCCTTTGGGGTGTGGTGGCTTTCAGTGTATATCGGGACGCTTTGGGGAAGGTCTCTAGCTTTTGGCACATCTGAACCCTGCATTTGGCAAAGCCTTCATTTCAGTGGCCTGCTGTGTTGCCTGCTGAGCTTGGGACTGTGGCATTTTACCTGCCTACCTTGGATTTGTCAGCCTCAGCAGCCAGCAGTTGTCTGAGTTAGGCAATACGTCTAGCTCCAGTGGGCCTGGAATAAGAGGCAGAACTGCAGCCCAAGGTCAAGAGGTCTTTACCCAGCCCCTAGAGCCAGTACTCTGAATTTGGACTTCCATGCTCTTAAACTGTAAGAGAATAAATTCCTGTTTGTTAAAGCCACCCACTTGTGATACTTCTGTTATAGCAGCACTAGATAACTAAGACACGCTTGTGTCAGCAAGGGAAATGGCACATTTATACATGATTTCCCCCTAGTCATTGGTTGAGGTTGGCTTTCAGAGAGGGCATTCACTGACTGGGATTTCAGCCTTTCCCAGTGCAGGCTAAGTAGACTTCATTGACTCACGCAAAGAAACTTGGGTGCTTGCAGTAAGAAGCAGGGTCAATGTGCATGGAAAGGGTGAATAGAAGGTAATATGGACAGGATATTGACAGTGTGTATTATTCAGTGCTTATGGTATTTTGTCATTTCAGTTTTGAAAAAAGAACTTATTCATATATTTGTGGTTGTGTTAAGTGTTGTCAAATCGGTTCCAACTCATGGTGACTCTATGTACAACAGAATGAAATGCTGCCCTGTCCTGCGCCATCCTCACAATCTTTGCCATGCTTGAGCCCATTATTGCAGTCATTGTGTCACTCCATTTCATTGAGGGTCTTCCCTTTCTTTGCTGACCCTCTACCAAGGATGATATCTTTCTTCAGGGAATGGTCCCTTCTGACAACATGATCAAAGTAGGTGAGATGAAGTCTGGCCATTCTTACTTCTAAGGAGTATTCTGGCTGCATTTCATCCAGGACAGATTTGTTTGTTCTTCTAGCAGTCCATGGTATTTTCAGTATTCTTCACCTACACCATAATTCAAAGTCATCAACTCTTCTTCAATGTTCCTTATTCATTGTCCAACTTCTACATGCATATGAGGCTATTGAAAATACTGTGGCTTGGGCTAGGCACACCTTAATCTTCAAAGTGACATCTTTGCTCTTTAACACTTTAAAGAAGTATTTTGCAGCAGATTTGCCCAGTGCAATATGATGTCTGATTTCCTACTGCTGCTTCCATGGGTGTCGACTGTGGATAGAAGTAAAATAAAATCCCTGATGATTTCAATCTTTTCTTTGCTTATAATTATGTTGTTTATTGGTCCAGTTGTGACAATTTTTGTTTTCTTTATGTTGTCATGTAATCCATACTGAAGACTGTAGTCTTTGATCTTCATCAGTAAGTGCTTGCAGTCATCTTCACTTTCCACAAGCAAAGTTGTGTCATCTGCATATGGCAGGTTGTTATAGTATTCATATATAGGTATATAGAATAGTTCTGAGAGGATAGATATGAGACTGGTAACATTTGTTGTCTCTGAAGAAGGAAAAAGATATTTAGAATCAAGGTGGTTGGAATGTTTACATAACTTTTTGTACATTGTTAATTTTTTGCTGCATCATTTTAATTTATGAAATAAAAAATTGTCATTTCACTGTCATTCATGAAAGAGTGATTATTGAGAGATGGAAAGCATACAAACACACAAGATAAGTTCCATATTCACCCTGACTTTCAGACTAGAGACACTTTCCAGATCATGATGTAGGATGATGGCAGAGATTAGAATTTGAAGCACCTGAAGCAATTCAGAACAAGACCAGGAGCCAATTATGGAATTATCAATTGCTCGTATTCAAGTACAATTTGAAGCTGAAGAAAATTAAAACAAGTCCATGAGAACTAAAGTACAACCTTGAGAATATTCTACCTGAATTTAGAGAACATGTCAAGAACAGATTTGACACATTGAACGCTAATGACCAAAGACCAGATGAGTTGTGGGATGACATCAAAGACATCATACATGAAGAAAGTAAAAGGTCATTAAAAGGATGGGTAAGAAAGAAAAGACCAAAATGAATGTCAGAAGAGACTCAGAAACTTGATCTTGAATGTAGAGTAACTAAAGCAAATGGAAGAAATGACAAAGTAAAAAGCTGAACAGAAGATTTCAAAGGGCAGCCCATAAGGACAAAGTAAAGTTTTATAATAATGAAATGTATAAAGATCTGGAGTTAGAAAACTAACAGGGAGGAACACACTTCACATTTCTCAAACTGAAAGAACAGAAGAAAATATTCAAGCCTTGAGTGACAATACTGAAGGATTCTATAGGCAAAATATTGAATGATTCAAAAAGCATCAAAAGAAAATAGAAGGAGTACACTTGTACTAAAAATTCAAATGTTAACATTCAACTGTTTCAGCAAGTAGCATATAATCAACAACCGACAGTTCTGAAGGAAGAAGTCCAACCTACACTGAAGGCAGTGATAAAAAAAGGGCTCCAGGAATAGCAATTGAGATGTTTCAACAAATAGATACAAGGTTGAAAGTGCTCACTGATCTATGGCAACAAATTTAGAAGACAGCTACCTGGCCAACTGACTAGAAGGGATCAATATTCATGCCCATTCCAAAGAAAGCTGACCCAACAGAATGTGGAAATTATTGAACAATATCATTAATATCACACACAAGTAAAATTTTACTGAAGAGAATTCAAAAACAATTGCAATAGTACATCAACATGGAACTACCAGAAATTCAAGCCAGATTCAGAAGAGCACATAGAATGAGAGACATCACTGCCAATGTCAGATGGATCTTGGCTGAAAGCAGAAAATATCAGAAAGACATTTACCTGTGTTTTATTTGACTACGCAAAGAAATTAAATTATGTGGATCATAACAAATTATGGATAACACTGTGAAGAATGGGAATTCCAAGACACTTACTTCTGCTCATGAAAAAACAGTACCTAGACTAAAAAGTAGTTATTTGAACAGAACAAGGGGATACTGCCATGGTTTAGAATCAGAGGAGGTGTGCATCAGGGATGTATCCTTTCACCATACTTATTCAATCTATATGCTGAGCAAATAATCAGAGAAGCTGGACTACAAGAAGAAGGAGAATGTGGCACCAGAATTGGAGGAAGATTCATTAAAAACCTGTGATATGCAGTTATGATACACCTTTGCTTGGAGAAAGTGAAGAGGACTTGAAACACTTATGATGAAGGTCAAAGACTTCAGCTTTCAGTATGGATTACACCTTGACATAAAGAAAACAAAAATCTTCACAACTGGACCAATAAAAACTATCATAATGCAGAAAAGATTGAAGTTGTCAAGAATTTCATTTTACTTAGATCCACAATCAATGTCCATGAAAGCAGTAGTCAAGAAATCTAATGATGTATTGCATAGGGCAAATCTTCTGCAAAAGACTTCTTCAACATGTTAAAGAGCAAAGATTTAACTTTGAGGACTAAGGTATGCCTGACCTAAGCCATAGTATTTTCAATTGCCTCATATTCTTGCAAAAGCTGGACAATGAATAAGGAAGACTGAAGAAGAATTGATGCATTTGAATTATGATGCTGGTGAAGAATATTGAAGGTACCATGGATGGCCAGTAAAATGAACAATCTGTCTTGGAAGAAATACAGCCAGAAAGCTCTTTAGAAGCAAGGATGTTGAGACTTCATCTCATATACTTTGGACATATTATCAGGAGGAACAAGTGCCTGGAGAAAGACATTATGCTTGGTAAAGTAGAGGGTCAGTAAAAAAGAGGAAGACCCTCAAGGAGATGGATTGACACAGTGGCTACAACAATGGGCTCAAACCAAGTGACAATTTTGAGGATGGTACAAGAACAGGCAGCATTTTGTTCTGTTGTACAAAGAATTCCTATGAGTTGGAAATGACTTGATTGCACCTAACAATAAATAACAATGAAGTCATTAATATTCATTGGGCAGAGTACCAGAGAGGAAGAAGTTATGCAGGAAATTTTTGCAGGGGAGCAGAAGTCTGTGGGGGTTTTTAGTAGGCCCTTGGCAAAGGGCTAAGTGCATATATACAGTGTAAAACCCAACAAGGCCCAGGAGAGAGTGAATGCTGTGGATTAGAGCGTAATGGAGATAATAGTAGTTGTATGAGTGCATCTCAGTCAGAGTGGAGAGAGTGCAGTGATTACCTTGGACATTCAGTTGAAACCTCAGAAAGGACACACTTTGGGAGTAAGGCTCAAACTTTTGGCTACATTCTAATACTGTCTTAATTACCTAATCTTGTCATAACAGAAATACCACAAGTGAGTGGCTTCAAAGAACGGGAATTTATTTTCTCACAATTCAAGAAGCTAGAAGTTTGAAAGTAGGGTATGGTTCTAGAGGGAGGCTCATTCTTGTTGGTAGTATGCCAAGACTCTAGGTGTTTCTTGATATTCCTTTAATCTGCCTTCTCTCTATGTGTGTCTCTGTGTCTATTCTGCTTTTTGCATAATCCAAAAGTGATTAGGTTTAGGACCCACTCTTACTCAGGTATGATATAATTAACATAAGAAAGGAAAACCTTTTTCGAAACAGGATCACATCCATAGATACAGAGACCAGGTATTCAGTATATATTTTTTTGAAAAACACAATTCAATCCATTACAAATAGTAATTAGAAAATCATAAAAGACAAGCCAAAACAAAGAACAAAATCAAACTTGACAAGATCAAAAGGATACGCTAGTAATTTAACTGCATGCAGGAAAAGTCCAAAACTCTTTAAAGAAAGAAAACGTAATGTAAAATTCCTACAGTATTATCAGTAATGTCCAGAATAAAAGAAAAAATTACTTAGACATGTGAAGAATCAGCAAAGTATGATCCACTAAGATAAAAAGCAGTTAAGAGACACATACATCCCACAATGACCCAGATATTGGAATTAGCAAAGACTCAAAACTGCTATTGTAAATATATACATATGTTCAGAAACTTAAAAGAAAAGATGGAAAATAGGAGTGAACAAATGAGGAACCCAGCAGAGAAATGGAAAATGTGTAATAGAACTAAATAGAAATTCTGGAACTGAAAAGTATAATATGATAAATAAGAAATTTGCTGGGTACATGTAACAATATGTTGGAGACTGCAGAAGAAATGGTGAGTGAACTTGAATGTAAATGAATAGAAATGATCCAATGTGAAGAACAAGTAGAAAAAATAATAAAAATCAATAGAAAAACGAAAATAGGATATTGAAAATATTTGATTAGCCCTTCTGTTAGACTGGGTTCTCTAGAGAAACAAAACCAGTAAAGTTTATATAGAGAGAGAAAGGGAAATTTATCTTAGGAAAATGGCTCACACACTTATAGAAGCTGGCAAGTCCAAAGTTCTTGGATCAAATGTCAAGCTGGAGGCTCTTCCTGACTCATGCGGCTGTAGGGGCTGAGGAGCTCAAGGTTGGCAGGCAGTATACTGGCTGTTGACTCCAACGAATGATGGATCCAAGATCTCCAGGCCAAATGGTGGATTGTTTGCTCATGGACAGTTGTAGGCAGCACAACAGAATCCCGATTCACAGAAGAGTGTCTCTTTTCCCAGGATGTCCAAAAATATACTGGAAGCAGACTACACCCCTAGGGAAACTCCCTTTCAACGGATTGGCTGCTCAAAACATATACATCTGATCCCATCATTGGAACAACCTACATCACAATTGCTTAAACTACACAGAATTGTGCTTCAGCCAAGTTGACACACAGCTCCAACTATCACAGCCCTAGAGAAGGAAGGAAAAGAGGAACAGAAGAAAGAAAAAAAGAAACAGGAAAAAAATACAAAGCAAATAGAAACTTGGTAGACTGAAACCCTACTGTATCACTAATTACATTATTTTATAAATGGAATAAACAGTTGTTAAAAGCTGAGATTATCAGACTACATTAAAAAAGTAGTGTAGTTTAAAGACGTAGATAATTTGAAAGTCAAAGAATGGAAAAAGATGCACCATTCAAACTGTTAAGCCAAAGAAAGCTGGTGCTATTGTATTAACAGCAGATAAAGTTGACCTCAAGACAAGGAATACTGCTACTATTAGAAATAAAGAAGGACTTTTCCCTATGGTAAGAGAGTCAATTCAATCTTACAGATATATGTATACCTAATAACAGGTATGGGAGGTACAGACAACAAAGATGAACAAGTTTTTGCACATATAGTACTATGTTGCCAGTGATGGCAAACATTGATATATGGGTGGATAGATGGGTGGCCAGGCTGAACTATTAGGTATGTCTATGCAGGGAGGAGTGTGCCCATGACCATATATAGGGTTGGCAGACACTGTTTCTACAAGTTTATTTGTATGTTTTGTATGATTTTCATATTAAATGAAGTAAAACACTGTAGTTTAAAGGAAGAAAGGCATTCTACAGTCACACTTGGTAGTTTTAACCTCTCTCTCTCAGTAATTGATTTAAAAAGTAAAAAACATCAATCAGTAAGAGAAAAGAAACTGTCAGAACTATCAATTATTTGATCTAATTAACATGTATAAAACTCTACCCAAAATAACTACAGAATATCCATTCTTTTGAAGTGCATAGACTATTCACCAAGATAGACAATAAAATGACCCCAAAAACAATCCTCAATAACATTCTAAGGACTGAACTCTTAGAGAATATGCCTCTGACTCCAGTGGAAATACATTAGGCATGTTGTTGTAGTTGTTATGTGCTGTTGAGTCGGCCCTGACTCATAGTGACTCCCCCTTGGGTTTTTGAGGTTGTATCACTATGGATTATCTACTGAGACTAGATAAGGTAGATTGCCCAACATTCCTTCCGAGGAGTGGCTGGTGGGTTTGAACCACCAGCCTTCTGGTTAGCAGTCAATTGCCTTAGGCACTACGCTACCATAGCTCCTGCATTAGGTATAACACTAAGAAAAACTAAAGACAATTTCTAAATATCTCAGAATTAAACAATACTTCTAAATAACTCATGGTTAAAGAAGAAATCACAAGGGAAACAAAGTTTTTTGTTTTTATTTTTAATTTTTATTGCAATTTGGGTGAACCAAATCGCAATAAAAATTAAAAATAAAAACAAAAAAGTTTACAGAGCAAATTCACTTTCCATACAGCAGTTCACATATACTTTGTCTCATGACATTGGCTGCAATGTCCCACAATGCAACAGCTATCTTCTCATTTCTCCCCATAGTTACCTCTTCCTTGTGTCCTTCCTTCCATGACTCCTGCCCCAGAGCTGTCTCCCTGTGCATACACAGCCCTTCTATTCTCCCATGATCGATCTTGCCAAGGAATGTATCTACTTAATGTAAACGTTCAGCTCCTATGCTTGTCTTTTGTTTGGCTAGAAGCCATAGGCATGAGTTCAATTCCAGACCTGAAGGGCAGCTAGGCTCCATAGTCTCAGGGGTTCCACCAGGCTCTACCAGACCACCAAACCTGGTCCCACCCCCCTCTTTTTTTTAAGTGATTTTGAGTTTTGTTCCACATTGGTCTTCCACTCTATCCAGGATATCCTACATAGATCTCCCTCTGAGTGTTTGACAGTGGTAGCCAGGTACTATCTAGTTCTTCTGGGCTCATGGTCATATAGGCTGAGGATTGCATGGTGTACCAGTACCTTGGACTAATTGTTTCCATACATCTTTGGTTTTCTTCATTCTTCTTTGCTTTGGATGAGGAGAGACCCATCCTTGCATCTGGACAACTGCTAGCAAGCTTTTAAGATCCCAGTTGCTACTTGCCAAAGTAGGAGTGGAACAAAGTTTTTGTGTAGTATGTTATGCCAATTGAGCTTGAGGTCCCCTGTGACCGTGGTCCTGAGCCCACAGCTACCTCCAGGTAGGTGGCTGTGACCAAGAAGGGACTACAACCCTGTCCCTTGTCAGCTCTATTGTTGTTGTTGCTGTTATGTGCCATCGAGTCAGACCTGACTCATAGCAACGACCCCTCCTTGGGTTTCCTAGGCAGTATCACTACGGAAGTAGATTGCCCCATCTTCCTTCTGAGGAGTGACTGGTGGGTTTGAACTGCCAGCCTTCTGGTTAGCAGCCAAGTGCCTTAGACACTATGCTACCAGAGCTCCCAGTGTCAGCTGTATTATATATCTGGAAATTCTTACAAAACATACAAATAAACTTGTAGAAACAGTGTCTGCCAACCTTATATATGGTCATGGGCACACTCCTCCCTGCATAGACATACCTAATAGTTCAGCCTGGCCACCCATCTATCCACCCATATATCAATGTTTGCCATCACTGGCAACATAGTACTATATGTGCAAAAGCGTTCATCTTTGTTGTCTGTACCTCCCATACACCTCTCTATGTCTTCCTCTTCCTCAGTGCCACTGTGCTGATCACTCACACTTGGTACATTGCCCTTCTCTTCCCCGAATCAATACTTGTCTCTACCTATCTAGTAGTGTTCCCTCTCCTCCTCTCCCACTCTGGAAAAAAAATTTCTTTCCATATATAAACCTTTCCTTGACTTTTTACAATAATGGACTAACACAATATTTGTCCTTCTGTGATTGACTTATTTCACTTAGCATAATATCTTCCAAGTTCATCCATGTTATGCGGTGTTTTGTGGATTCTACATTATTCTTTAGTGTTGCATAGTATTCCATTGAATATATGTACCATAGTTTGGTTATCCATTCTTCTGTTGATAGTTACCTAGGTTGTTTCCATCTTTTTGTTACTATAAACAGTACTGCAATGAACATGGCTGTACATATATCTGTTCTTGTTCTAGCTCTCACTTCTTTAGGATATATACCTAGTCATGGGATTGCTGGGTCAAATGGTATTTCTAATTACAACTTTTTAAGGAATCACCATACTGCTTTCCACAGTGTTGTATCATTTTACAGTCCCACCAGCAGTGTATGAGAGTCCTAATCTCTCCATATCCTTTACCAGAATTTGTTATTTTCTGTCTTGTTGAACTTTGCTATTAATGCTGGGGCCAGATGGTATCTCACTGTTGTTTTGTTTTGCATCTCTCTAATGGCTAATGATAAAAAGCCAGGAACCC
>NW_006922019.1:2471547-2473366 GCF_000298275.1 Orycteropus afer afer
TGAAATCTTCTGTTCAGCTCTTTTACCTTTCCATTTCTTCCATTTGCTTTAGCGATTCTCCGCTCAAGGGCAAGGTTCCATCTGGAGTTAGTTTTTGTGTATGGTGTGAGGTACCAATCTTGTTCCATTTTTCTGGAAATGGATATCCAGTTTTGCCTTCACCATTTCTTAAACAGACAGTCTTTTCCCTGTGTAATGGATTTCATTCCTTTGTCTAAAATCAGCTGATCATGGGTCGATGGGTCTATTTCTAGGTTCTCAATTCTATTCCACTGGTCTATGTGTCTGTTGTTGAACCAGTACCAGGCTGTTTTGAGTACTGTGACTGTAGGTTTTGAGATCTGGGAGTGTGAGACCTCCTGCTTTGTTTTTCTTCTTCAATAGTTCTTTGCTTATCTGAGGTCTCTTTCCTTTCCATACAAAATTAGTGATTGATTTTTCCATATCCTTAAAGAATGTTGATGGGACCTGGATTGGGATTGCATTGAATGCGTAGATTGCTTTGGGTAGTGTTGACATTTTCACAATATTCAATCTTCCTATTCATGAAATGTTATGTTCTTCCATTTATGTAGATCTCTTATGTTTCCTTAAAGTAGTGTTTTTCAGTTTTCTTTGTACAAGTCTTTTGTGTCCCTAGTGAGATTTATTCCCAAGTATCTTATTTTTTTTTTTTTTTGGTAGCTATTGTAAATAGTATTGATTTCCTTATTTCCTTTTCAGGAATCTCTTTGCTGGTGTAGAGGAATCCAGCTGATTTTTGGATGTTGATCTTGTATCCCACCGCTATGCTAAATCTTTCAATTAGTTCCAGGAGTTTTTTTTCTTTGTTTTGCTGAGTCTCTTTTGTGTTTTCTAGGTATTGGATCATATTACCAGCAAATAGGGATAGTTTGACTTCTTCCTTACCAATTTGGGTGCCTTTGATTTCCCTTTCTTGACTTATTGCCCTGGCTAAGACTTCCAATACAATGTTGAATAGAAGTGGTGATAGAGGGCATCCTTGTCTGGTTCCTGTTCACCAGGGGAATAGTTTCAGTCTCTCTCCATTGAGAATAATGTTGGCTGTTGGTTCTGCCTATATGCCCTTTAGTATGTTAAGGAGTGTCCCTTTGATTCCTATTTTATCCTATAGGATAAAAACTATTCCTAGTTTTTATCAGGAATGGGTGTTGGATTTTATCAAATGCCTTTTCTGCACCAATTGATATGATCCTGTGGTTCTTCTCCTTTGTTTTATTTATGTGGTGGATGACGTTGATTGTTTTTCTAATGTTGTATCATCCTTGCACATCTGGTATGAACCCCACTTGGTCATAAGGTGTTATTTTTTTGATATGCTGTTGGAGTCTATGGGTTAGGATTTTGTTGAAGATTTTTGCATCTATATTCATGAGGGATATTGGTCTGTCGTTTTCCTCTTTAATGATGTCTTTGCCTGGTTTTGGTGTCAAGGTTATGCTTGATTCATAAAATGAATTTGGGAGGATTCCATCCTTTTCTATATTCTAGAATAGTTTGAGTAGGATTGGTGTCAGTTCTCTGAATGTTTGGTAGAATTCTCCATTAAAACCATCTGGGCCAGGGCTTTTTTTTTTTATTGTTGTTGATAATTTTGTTATGACCTGTTCGATTTCTTCTTTTGTTACGGGTCTGTTCAACTAACATCTCAGTCTGTGTTAGTTTAGGTAAGTCATATGTTTCTAGAGATCTGTCCATTTCTTCTAGATTTTAGAATTTGTTAGAGTATAGTTCTTCATGTTGTTGTTGTTATGTGCCATCGAGTCAGACCTGACTCATAGCGACCCCTCCTTGGGTT
>NW_006922019.1:2473756-2479511 GCF_000298275.1 Orycteropus afer afer
TTTTGCTGCTCTTTTTCTGATTTTTTGGAGATGTTGAGTTAAGGTGTTGATTTTGGCTCTTTCTTCTTTTTTGATGTGTGCATTTATTGCTATAAATTGGTCTCTGGTCACTGCTTTTGCTGTGTCCCAAAGATTTTGGTATATTGTGTTTACATTTGATTCAAGGAATGTTTTAATTTAATTTTTAATTTTTTCTGTTACCTAGTCACTTTCAAGGAGGGTGTTATTCAGTTTTCATGTGTTTGCTCTTTTTCTGTTGATCTTCCTATTGTTGATTTTTAATTTTATAGTGTAGTAGTCTGAGAAGATGTTTAGCAGTATTTCAATGGGTTTTTTTTTTTTTTTAAATTTATTAAGACTTGCTTTGTGCCTTAATATATGGTCTATCATGGAGAATGTTCCATGTGCACTGGAAAAGAATATTTATTGTGCCGTTGTTGGTTAAAATGTTCTGCAGATGTCTATAAGGTCTGTAAGTTGGATTGAATTGTTTAGCTCTTCTTTGTCTTTGTTGAGTTTCTTTCCAGTTGTTCTATCTTTGATTGAAAGTGGTGTATTAAAGTCTCCTACTATGACTATGGAGTCATCTATTTGTCTTTTCAATTCTGTTAAAGTCTGATTTATAGATTTTGGGGTTCTTTCATTGGGCGCATAGATATTTATGATGGTTATGTCCTTTTGTTCAACTAGTCCTTTAATTATTATATAATGTCCTTCCTTGACTCTTATGGTGGTTTTTGTCTTAAAGTCAATTGTATCAGAAATTGGTATTGCCACTCCTGCTCTTTTATGGTTGCCATTTGCTTGATATTTCTTTTTCTAACCTTTGATTTTTAGTCTATTTTTGTCTTTCTTTCTAAAGTGTGTCTCTTGTAGACAGCATATTGATGGATCGTATTTTCTTATCCATTCTGAAACTTTGTGTCTCTTGACTGGTGCATTTAATCCATTGACAGTCAGTGTAATTATTGACAAGTATGAATTTGCTGCTGTCATTTTGTTATGTGTTCTTTCATGGTGTTACTTATTTCTTTGTTTCATATAATTTTCTGTGCTGAGGTTGTTTTGTTTATGAATTGTGTTATTACTTCCTTCATTGCCATTGTTTTAGTATTTGCTAAATATTTGTGCTGGTCCTCTTTTTTATTTTGATGTGAAGGTTTATCATTTTTCTTTGAGGTTATCCTGTGATTTATTTTCTTCCCAAGTTTAGAATGGTCTATTCTATCTTACAATTATCTTGACTTTCTCACCATTTAGAAGTTCTGTAACTACACAATTTTCTCCCCCTCTTTTTGGTTTGTAATTGTCCTCATTTGCCAGCTGATGTCTCTGGTTCCCTGTTTACAATCTTGTAGGCTTATTTACTTTGGCTCCTTCCATAGCTGGGTTGGTTTCATGGTTATGTCATCATGTGTGTTAATGGTCAGTTGCTGTTTGTTGTTGCTTCTCTGTCCAAAGGACTCCCTTTAGCATCTCTTGTAAGATTGGTCTGGTTTTAACAAATTCCTTTAATTTCTTATCTGGAAATGTCCTAATTTCACCATGATATTTGAGGGACAATTTTGCTGGATATATAATTCTTGCTTGGAATTTTTTTTTTTTTTTTTTTTTTTAGGTTTTTATATATACCATCCCATTGCCTTCTTGACTGCATGGTTTCTGCTGAGAAATCAGAGCTTAGTCTTATTGGTTGCCCTTTGTAGGTAATTTTTCACTTTTCCCATGCTGCTTTCAGGATTCTTCCTTTGTCTTTGGTTTTGGTGAGTTTTATGATGATATGTCTTGGTGAGTTTCTTTTGGGGTCTGTCCTGTCTGGGGTTTGTTGGACTTCTTGAATGGATATATTCTGGTCTTTCATTATACCTTGGAAATTCTCTTCCAACACATTTTTGACAATTTTCTCTGTGGTTTTAGTTGTCTCTTCCTGTTCTGGAATTCTGATTACACATAGGTTATTCCTTTTGATGGTATCCCACATGAACCTTAGGCTTTTTCATTTTGTTTTGATCTTTTTTTCTTATTGATCCTTTTCCAAAGAAGTATTGAGGTATTTGTGCTCAATCTCACTAATTCTGTCTTCCATTGATTCAGTTCTACTACTTTGCCCATGCAATGTGTTACCTATTTCTGAGAATTTAGTATTAATCCTCTGGATTTCTACCTGTAGATTTTATATAATTTCTAATTTTTCATTTATTTTGTCATTTTCTTCTTGTACTGCCTTCTGAAATTGATCTAGGGCTTTCTCTGTGTTTTCCTCAATTTTGTCAGTGTTTTCCTTGATCTGTCTCTCAAACTGTTGAAGGTACCTAAATTTAATTTTTTTGAATTCTTTATCAGGGAGTTCCAATACTGCTTCTTCCTTCAGGATGTATTTTGGGCCTGGATACTGGTCCTTCTTGTTTCTACTTTTATCTTGCCTCTTTATGTGGACTGTGATGGCCTATTGTCTCCAAGATATGGTGACGTTCTTGTATTTATATTTAATTGGTGATTGTATATTGGAGTGATTTGCCAAAGATTTTCATTTTCTTTCGTTTGGATGTGTCTGAGTAAACAGGGTACTGTGCTCCACTATTTGCTAGTTGGCAGCACTTATGCACTCACTACCTGTCTCCTTTCCAGTTGTCAGCTTCCTGTATGTCTATGATGTCTTTGTCAAGTGGAGCCTGTTTTTAGGTCCCTGGAATCTGAACAAGAATGCAGTCACTTTCAATATGCCAAATGGCCACCACTTGTAAACATTCAAAATGGCTGCACCCTCTGGATAGCCGAAAGTCCACAGCTCTGTTTGTCTCATTTTTTACTGTTTCCCTTTTTAGTTGCAGCTACCCATGCAGTAGTCTATGCAGCCTTTGGTGATAAGGGCTGATTTTTATGTTAACTTAAGTTAATTCTCAGGTCCTAACACCACTTAGGAGCTCTGGTGGCATAGTGCCTAAGGCATTTGACTGCTATCTAGAATGCTGGTTGTTCAAATCCAGCAGCCAATCCTTGGAAGGAAGATTGGGCAATCTACTCCCATAGAGATACTGCCGCAGAAACCCAAGGCGGAGTCGCTATGAGTCAGGATTGACTTGACAGCAGTGAGTTTTTTTAGTATCACTTGGAAATACTCAGGCTATCTGTGCCATCAGGACAGCTGACAGTCCACACCTCTGTCTTCTTATTCACTGCTTTCATTCAGGATCTTCTACTAGTTGGTGTTTAATCCACTTCTGTATCCTTTCTTTCAAAGCTCAGGGCTCCAAGTTTATCTTCTGTATCTGTGCCAATTGGTTTCTCTTTTCTTTGTTGAAAAGGGTCTGTGTAGTTTTTCTGCCTATTCTGCTATCCTACTGAAAGTTCCTATACAATTGGAAGACTTAATTTTTTAAATATTATTTTTTTCAACATTATCTGTAGAATCCATGCAACATCAATCAAAATGCCAGCAGAATGTTTTTGTATATATTGGCAAATCGATTCTAAAGTTTATATGAAAAGGTCTAGGAACTAGAACAACCAAAACAACTTTGAAAAGGAAAAAAGTTGGGACTCACATTTCTGATTTCAAAATTCACTGTGAAGCTATAGTAATCAGAACATTGTGATATTTGCAAAAGGATAGGAATATATAGATAAATGAACAAGAATAGTGTATGTAGAAGTCACACAAATATGGTCAATTGATTTTTTGACAATGGTTCAAAGGTGACTCAATAGAGAAATAATAGTGTTTTTTATTCCTTTTTTCAAGAAACAGCCAAGAACAATTGGATATCCATATGCAAAAAAAGGGAACCTCGACCTATACATCACCTCCTATACAAAATTAACTCAAAATGGAGATGAGGTCTAAACGGAAAACATAAAACTATGAAAAATTTAAAAGAAAACATGTTGTCGTTTTTGTTAGATGCCATTGAGTCAGCTCTGAATCATAGCAAACTGATGTACAACAGAATGAAACACACATGGTCCTGTGCCATCCTCACAAATCTTGGTATACTTGATCCTATTGTTGCAGCCACGTTGACAATCTGTCTCGTTGAGGGTCTTCCCCCTTTTCATTAACCATTCACTTTACCAAGCATGATATCCTTGTCCAGGGAATGTTCCCTTACGACAACATGACCAAAGTAGGTGAGACGACGTCTGACCATTCTCGCTTATAAGGAGCCTTCCAGCTGCAATTTGTCCAGGAGAGATTTGTTCATTATTCTGGCAGTCCATGATATTTTCAGTATTCTTTGCCAACACCACAATTCAAAAGAAGTGTTTTGCAGCAGAATTGACCAGTGCAATATGTCACCTGATTTCTTGACTGCTGTTTCCATTGATGTTGATTGAGAATCCAAGTAAAAAGAAATCCTTGATACCTTCAATCTTTTCTCTATGTATCGTGATGTTGCTTAATGGTCTAGTTGTGAGGGTTTTTTGTTTTCTTTGTGCTGAGGTGTAATCTGTACTGAAAACTGTAATCTTTGGTCTTCATCAGTAGATGTTTCAAGCCACCTTCACTTTCAGCAAACAAGGTGTGTCATCTGCATATTGCAGGTTGTTAATGAGACTTCCTCCAATCCTGATGCCACATTCTTCATCATATAGTCTGGCTTCTTGGATTATTTGTTCAGCATACAAATTGAATAAGTATGGTGAAAAGATATAACCCTGGTACCTACTTGTGCTGATTTTAAATAACGCAATATCCCCTAATTCTGTTAGAACAACAACCTCTTGGTCTATGTACAGGTTCTTCATAAGCACAATTAAGATTTCTGGACTTCCTATTCTTCACAATGTTATCCGTAATTTGTTTTTATTCACACAGTCTAATGCCTTCACATAGGTAATTAAACACAACTAAACATCTTTCTGGTATTCTTTGCTTTCAGCCAAGATCCATCTGACATCAGCAGTGACATTTCTTGTTTCACATCCTCTTCTGAATCCAGCTTGCTTCTGGCAGTTCCCTGTCAACATATTGTTACAATGGTTTTTGAATTATCTTCAGCAAAATTTTATTTGCATGTGTTATTAATGATATTGCTTGATAAATTTCCACATTCTATTGGATCACCTCTCTTTGGAATGAACACAAATATTGATCTCTTCCAATCAATTTGCCAGGTTTCTTGGCATAAATGAGTAAGCACCTGCAGCACTGCTTCCATTTGTTGAAACATCTCAATAGGTTTTTTTTTTTTTTTTTGTAAATTTCTGGACCCTTGTTTTTTGCCAGTTCCTTCAGTGCAGCTTAGAGTTCTTCCTTTAATGCCATTGGTTCTTGATCATATGCTACCTCCTGAAATGGCTGAACATCAACCAATTCTTTTTTGTACAGTGACTCTGTGTATTCCTTCCATCTTCTTTTGATGCTTCCTGCATTGTTTGATATTTTGCCCATAGAATCCTTCAATATCACAACTTGAGGCTTGAATTTTTTCTTCTGTTCTTTCAGCTTGAGAAATGCTGAGCATGTTATTTCCTTTTGCTTTTCTAACTTCAAGTCTTTGCACAATTTATTATAACACTTTACTTTGTAGTCTAGAGCTGCCCTTTGAAATCTTTTGTTCAGCTCTTTTATTTTGTGATTTCTTCCATTTGCTTTATCTACTTTCCATTCAAGAGCAAGTTTCAGAGTTTCTTCTGACACCCATTTACAATCTACAGAAGTAGATTGCCCAATCTTCCTTCCGAGGTCTTTTCTTCCTTTCCTGTCTTTTTAATGACCTTTTTGCTATCTTCTTGATATTCTTTTTTTTTTTTT
>NW_006922019.1:2483417-2488689 GCF_000298275.1 Orycteropus afer afer
TTCCCTTCAAGGCTCAGGGGTCCAAGATTATCTTCTGTGTCTGTGTTAATTGGTTTCCCTTTTCTTTGTTGAAGAGCGTCTGTGCAGTCCTTGTGCCTAGTTTGCCATCTTGCCGGAACTCCCTCTTCTTGATGTTCTTGATGTCATCCCACAACTCATCTGGTTTTTAGTCATTGGTGTTCAGTGCATAAATCTATTCTTCAGATGGTTTCTAAATTCGGGTGGGATACAATCAAGGTCATACCTTGGGTCCTGTGGTCTTTTTAAATCGTTTTCAGCTTCAACTTGAACTTGCATATGAGCAACTGATGGTCTGTTCCATAGTCATCTCCTGGCCTTACTTTGACTGAAGAAAGTATAGGACAAAGTAAAACCATAAAATTTGTAAAAGAAAACATAGGAGAAGAGTTACGGCCTTTGGTTAGGCAAAATTTCTTAGACATGACATCAAAAGCATTATCAGTGAAAGAAAAAATTGATTAATTGGATTTTACCAAAATTAATAAATTTTGTTCCATAAAAGATATGTTAAGAGCAATAAAAGACAAGCCACAGACTGGGAAAAAAATATTTGCAAATCATAAATTTGACAAGGGACTTGTAGGCAGAATACATGGAGAACTCACAAAACTCAACAATAAGAAGATAAGCCACCCAATTTAAAATTAGGGAACAGATTTGAAGAAGCATTTCACTAAGAAGACATATACATGGTAAAGAAGCACATAAAAGGATGCTCAATATCAGTAGTTATAGGGAAAGCATGTTAAAATCACACTGAAATATTACATACATTCTGGATTTTCAAAGCAACTGGAACTTCTCATATGTTGCTACTGGGAATGAAAAATGGTACAGTAACTTTGCCTAAGGCATTTGACTGCTAATCAGAAGGCTGGCAGTTCAAACTGACCAGCCACTTCTCAGAAGGAAGAATGGGCAATCTACTTCTATAGAGATACCACCTCAGAAAGCCAAGGAGGAGTCGCTATGAGTCCAATCTACTCAACAGCAGTGAGGTTGTTTTTCTTTTAAATAAAATTAAGCATACACTTACCATATGACCCAGCCACTTCACTCCTAAGTGTTTACTGAAGTGAAATGAAAACTTATGTCCACACAAAATTATACATGAATGTTTATAGCAGTTTTATTTCTCATTACCAATACCTCATTCACTCTTATTCAGTCACTGCTGTTGAGTCTATTGGACTCATAATGCCTCCTCGTTAGGTTTCCTAGGCGGTATCTCTACAGAAGTAGATTGCCCAATCTTCCTTCCGAGGAGCCACTGGTAAATGTCCCTCAAATGGGGAAGAGATAAATTGTTGTATATGTATGTATATGTATACAATGCAATAAAAAAGAAACAAAATGTTGAGCCACACAATAACATGAACAACTCTCAAAGGCATCATGATAAGTGAAATAAGCCAGATCAGAAGACTAGATACTTTCTGATTCCATTTATATGACATTCTGGAAAAGGCAAAAGTGAAGAGACAAAGAGCAGATCAATGATTGCTAACCATTAGAAGTGAGCAGAGGGCTGACTATAAAGTGGCAATACAAGGGAATTTATTATTCTGTATCTTGATTGTGGTTGTGGTTTCATAACTGTCCATATATCAAAATCCTTAGAATGGCACACCAAAAAGAGTGACTTTTACTGTAAGTGAAAAAAAATAAAAATTTTAAGAATTAATGATTTAAATTTCCACTTTAAGGAGCTATCAAAAGAGGAAGAAATTAAACCCAAAATAGGTAGAAGAAAAGAAGAAATAAGTAGAAAAGGAAAAGTAATAAGAGCTAATAAGAGTAGACCACCAGCCACTCCTCAGAAGGAAGGTTGGGCAATCCTACTTCTGTAGTGATACTGCCTCAGAAACCCAAGGAGGGGTCACTATGAGTTGGGGCCAACTCGATGGCACATAACAACAACAACAACAACAAGAGTAGAATAAATGAAATAAGAAACCCTAACTATTGACAAAATAACAGAGCAAAGTTTCTCTGCTGCAAAGATTAACAAAATGGATAAACTTCTATGAAGACTAAACTAAAAAAAAACAAAAACACCTCACTGCTGTCAAGTCGATCCTGACTCATATTGAACCCTCCTTGGGTTTCTGAAAAGAGAAATTACTGGTGAGAATGCAAAATGGTACAGCCATTGTGAAAAAGAGTGTGGTGGTTCCTCAAAAGCTGAAAATAGAACTACTTTATGACCCAGCAATTCCTCTATGAGCTATATACCCAAAAGACTTGATGGGAGAGACTCAAAGACTTGTACACTTATGTTCACACAAAATTATACATGAATGTTTATAGTAGTTTTATTCCTCATTACAGAACTGTTCATTGCAGCACTATTCACAATAGCCAAAAGGTGGAAATCATGTAAATGTTCAACAGATGAATGGATAAACAAAATGTGGTACATACACACAATGGAATACTACCTAGCCAGTAGAAGAAACGAAATCTTGATACATGCTGCAATATAGAAGGAAGTTGAAGACATTATACTTAGTGAAATAAGTCAATCACTAAAAGACAAATAGCTCTGGTGATGTAGTGCCTAAGGCACTTGACTGCTAACCAGAAGGCTGGCAGTTCAAACCCAACAGCTGCTCCTTGGAAGGAAGATGGGGCAATCTACTTCCATAGCGATACTGCCTTGGAAACCCAAGGAGGGGTTGCTATGAGTCGGGGCCAACTCGATGGCACATAACAACAACAACAACCATTCATATAAAAAGGTAAGGGAAGACAAATGTATGTTGTTGTTGTTATTTGCCATCGAGTCAGCCCCAACTCATAGCGACCCCTCCTTGGGTTTCCGAGGCAGTATCACTACGGAAGTAGGAATGCTCAACCTTCCTTCCGAGGAGTGGTATAGAGATCAAAATTTAAACGTATAGAGATCAAAATTTATTAGTGGTTACCAGGGGCAAGAGGGAGAGAGAAGGGAGGGAGTTGACAGTGATGGAAAATCACATTAAGGGTAGGTTTGCAACACCTGACTATTGCAATTTCTTTCAAAAAGTTGTATACTTATGAAAACTCAAATTGGCAAAAGTTGTGTGCTAGATGTATTAACAACAATGACAAAAAAAGAAAGAAAGGAGCTGCTGAGGCTGCTTGTGTACAACCATAAAACTCATGGGATTTGTTTCCTTGGTTTGAAGGTTTAAGGTAATGGTTTCATGGGACATCCCAGTTAATTTGCCTAATAACATGTTTAGTGCTTCTGTTCTACCTCCTACTTTGTTGCGTAGTGCCTGGTTCTTAAAAGCTTGCAAGAAGCCATCCAAGGCACAACAATTGGTTTCTATGTGCTTAGAGCAACAGAGGAATCAGGAGAGTCACGATAGAAGGAGAATATGGAATGTGTGACTAATGGCCTCCATGAACAATTGCCTCCTTTGCCATGAGACCAGAAGACTTGGATGGTGCCCAACTACCATTACTGAGCATTTCGATCAAAGATTCTATAGAAGAATCCAGACACAAAAGGGGAAAATGCAGACAAGAATTTCAAATTCTCATGGACTTCAGAGTTTCTGGAGCCATGGAGGCTGGATGAACTCCTGAAACTATTGCCCTGAGGTAATCTTTAAACCTTAAATCAAAAATATCCTCTGAGGTCTTCTGAAAACCAAACAATAGTTTAGCTTTACGAGTGAAAACAAAGTCTGCCTTGAGTATAATGTTCCTTAACAACTATCTATATGGGATCAAAGTGACAACAGCAACTCAATGAAATAAGAACCTTAGGGGATAGTGAGTTTGTATTCATGGGGTAGGATCAGCTCAGAAAAGGAGAATGTGAATGGTTGCACAACTAGAAGAATGTAATCAATGTCACTGAATTGTACGTGAAGAAGTAGTTGAATTGGTGTATATTTTGCTGTATTTATTCTAAACAATAACAACAAAATACATCTTTTTTTTTTTTTAAAGAGAAAATGAAAGTTACCAGTATCAAGGGTGAAAGAAGGGATATCACAGGTAGTAAAACAATAAAGGGAGAAAGTGTTAGAAACAATCTTATTCCAATAAATTTGAGAATTTAGGTAAAATTGAGAAACTGAAAAAAATTCAACTTATAAAAATTATTGCAAGAAGAAATAGAAAATTCACATAACCTGTACCAGTAAAATAAATTGTATTTTTAAAAACAAAACAAAGACTTTCCTACAAAGATCTAGATGTTTTCAATGGTGAATTCCATCAGTTATTTAAGAGAAGAAATAATATTAATCCAGGGCTTAGAACTGGATCAGCCTGGTTTGACTCCCTGCTGAGAATTTGCATTTCCACTTCAGATATACTGAATCAGAATGTACATTTTAACAAGATCAACAGGTGAGTCTTAGATCAACAGGTGAGTCTTAGGTCAACATAAGAATCACCTGGGGTTACTACTTCATTCTCAAAAAAGTTACTGATGTAGGTTCACAAATACTAATTACCACAACACTGTAGTGAAAACACCAGAAAATCTGACAAAATCAGCAACTATAAAAACACCAGCAGCGATGAAAACAAGCATGTGCCTGTAGCACCTACAGATGAAATACATGATTTGAAGCATTATTGTAATTGGGTAATAATGATAGCTCCTACCAGAATGCGTTAGAAAGTTCAAAAGTAAATTAGCAGAGTTTTAGCCTTCTGGTATATTGATATATATACAAGCTGGGCTTACAAAGAATGTTTTTGTTGTTATAACTAACTATAGGGATATTTTAATAAAAAACAATATCTGTTGAAACACTGGACAAAAATGTTATAAACTGTCATTTTGGTGCCTCCCCTTTGCAGTGTCACATCTTTGCCCTGCTATGGTTTAGCGTTCAGCTTCTGTGATCATAGATGGGAGTCTATGTGCAGTAAGACCACATTAGAGGAACAGACTGATTGTTCAAAAGGCTGGCTCAGGGTATGAGCTTGAGTCCAATTGGGAAATAGGTCTCCTCTATCAACAACAACATCTAATATATTGGTCTTTTGTGTCTTAATATTGGTTAAACATTTCATGCAACATTTTATTCCAATAATTATCAACACAACAATTAATATAATTAAGCCAGTTAGCAGTACAGATATAATCAGGGATCCAAAACCTTTAGATAACCAGCTGAAAATATCAAACTAAGAGTACTCAGATTCTGTGTACTCTATATGTAACCAGACAGCTTTTTTTAAAAATTATTATTATTATTATTATTTTTAATTTTATTTTGATTTGGGTGAAGATTTACAG
>NW_006922019.1:2496416-2505028 GCF_000298275.1 Orycteropus afer afer
TCTTCTGTGTCTGTGTTAATTGGTTTCCCTTTTCTTTGTTGAAGAGGGTCTGTGCAATCCTTCTGCCTAGTCCGCCATCTTGCCGGAACTCCCCTATATGTAACCAAACAGCTTTTTGATGAATTTTCTTGATATCTTTTTCAACCTTTTGGGTATTGTTAATCCAGGTGCAAGAAGGAGTGTTTGCTATAGCACTAACACCTCATTTTTAGCTAAAGTTAAATCTAAGGCTACTATGTTTTTGTGGTAGTTAAGTTTGTGTGTCAACTTGGCTGGGCTTAGTTGAGTCGCTGGGCAGCTGGAAGTAGTATTCCCCATGGTGAGACTGGTAATCAACTCCATGGTGGAATCTACTGTGAGCAGCTGAGTATCTGCCTTAGTGATGTGGTCTGCTTCCTGTAGATAAGGAGAATCCTTGGGAATGGTCTCTAGCTTATGGCACATTTGAACCCTGAATCGTTCAGCAGCCTGCCATGCTCTGTTGATCTTAAGACTTTTAATGGACTTGAATTAATGGCCTGCCATGAAGGTTTATAATATCGAGACTGTGCCTTATTATTTGTCAACCTAGGGCTTGTCAGCCTCAACAGCTAGCAGCTGAGTGAAGAAAAGCTTTCCATTTCAGTGGGCCAGGAGTAGGAGGCAGAGCTGAAGTCCAAGGTTGAGGGGCTTTCACCCAGCCCCTAGAGCCTGGCACTTTGAACTCAGACTTAAAGCCTCCAAACTGTAAGAGAATAAACTCCTGTTTCTTCAGGCCATCACTTTTGTGGTATATTCCTGTCAGAGCAGCACTGTTGTTGTTGTTATGTGCCGTCAAGTTGGACCCGACTCATAGCGACCCCTCCTTGGGTTTCCGAGGCAGTATCACTATGGAAGTAGATTGCCCGACCTTCTTTCCGAGGAGTGGCTGGTGGGTTTGAACCGCCAGCCTTCTGGTTAGCAGTCAAGTGCCTTAGGCACTATGCTACCAGAGCTCAGTTGTCTAAAATAATTTTGCAGGGGAGTTTAAGAATTCTTTCTGGGCTGCCATTCCATCAGCAATTTCATTTATGATTTGTCCCTCAGAGGCAGACAGATTTTGGAGTGCCTACTCTAATTCAGCTACTCCATAAAAAGAAAAGAACAATCTTAAAATCTATATCCCATTCCAGGTTTAGGTTGGATGGAGTTGGAATACCCATAGTTGTCAGTAGATCTCTTGGCCCAAGTCAAGATTTTTAAATTGCTGGCCCAATGAGTACTTTCATTCCAACCAACACCAACACTGCCTGTGAGTCAATTCCTACTCACAGTGACCCCCATTGGATTCCCAAGGCTGTAAATCTTTACAGAAGTAGAATGCCTCATCTTCCTCCTGTGGAACAGCTGGTGGGTTTGAACCACTGCCTTTCTGGTTAGCAGCCAAACATCTTACCCACTACACCACTAGACCTCCTTAGTATTTTCATTATAGGAGTATATGAGTATATTTCCAATGGAATGCTTAAATTGCCTAGAGTGCGTTGGTTTGTTATGTTCCATCCATCCTAACAGTGTGAGGTTCACCACCTGTGTTTGGTGTATCAATATAGGGGTATTTTGATCCTCCACATAAGAACACATGCCCATGAGGAGTACAAATCATATCTTTTCTGTTTGTAGTGCATGGAGAGGGGAAATGATTTGACTAAACTGCCCAAGCCAATTATTTGTTAAAGAGTTGTTACAAATTGGTAAGCACTGTAATTCTTGAATTATTGGTTTCCATTTTAGAGAAGACTCTTTTATCTTACTTGCTGGACTCAGGTAAATTAGACTATTATGTGTGTCAGCTACAAGGAGGCTCATTCAAAATCTAGGGAACTTGGGATATGAGATTAAAATCTTGTAAGGACAATCTTCATGGGGGGTTCCAAGAAGCATTAGAGTGATTCTTAGTTTTGATAAAAGTTAAATTAAAACAGGGAACTTGAGTTTGAGCCAGTCATCCAGGGGAGTGCCATAAGGTTCATTTAAAGATGATGTTAAAATTAAGAATTGTGGGAGGCACAACCATAACTCAGCACAGGAGAAGCTAGAGCATCTGAGTTTTCATGCATCATTTGTGGAGAAGGATGGAAGATCCAACAGCAGTGCTAGCTGCTGATTAGGCTAAAGCATTTTCTTTCTAAGCCTTGGTGGAATCAAAGGTGGTTAAAAAGGCTAAACGCACGAAAAATGTCATATTGATTAATTCACCAGTTAATATGTCCAAATTGGTAGAATAAGGATATTTCAAAGGCTGTAAGTATTAAAGTGGAACTACTAAACAAAATTCCTTAATTACATGCTTGGTAAGAATAAAATGTTAATGCAAGGGATTACACCATAATGTAAATAAAGTGATGAACAAAAGAATAGCAAAAACTATAAAGCAGAGTCCAAAGATTTTAAGACCTTTCATGGGTTCTGTCTCTTGGAAGGGCTGTCTACTTCTAAAGTCATCTGCTTCTGGCTGTTTTGGTATTTGAGGGTGATCCATAAATCTATATATCCCCAGTGAAGAGAGGGACCCAAGAATTCACTCTTCCTAGCTTGGTGGCACAAAGATTGTTGAGGAGCACTAAATAGGGTCCAGTGAAATTCTAAGGAATGCTTCAGTTGATGTCTTTTCCAATAGACAAAATCACCTGGGCGAACTTTGGGTAAGAACTGAGGTTAGATTCATCATTATTAAAAGCTTCTTGAATTTGGGTAAAATGAGTTTTTAAATAATGTACCAAAGGTTGGCAATATTTAAGTATATCTTGTCATATTAAATTGTGAGCCATTTATGGGATGTAGGTCTGCCGGTTTTTATCTCGTCAGAAGTGAGTTTATGCTTTCTTGATGGAGTAGATCTCAAATTTAGGACTAAGGAAGAGCAGGGAGCTCTGGTTGCATAGTGGCTAAGGCACTTGACTGCTAACCAGAAGGCTGGCGGTTCAAACCCACCAGCCACTCCTCAGAAGGAAGGTTGGGCAATCTACTTCTGTAGTGATGCTGCCTCGGAAACCCAAGGAGGGGTCGCTATGAGTCAGGTCCGACTCAATGACAAATAACAACAACAACAAGGGAAGAGCAGGCTCAGTGACTCAAAAAGTTTGGCCATTTGGGTTTTAATTACAGCACTGGTTCTTTCTACCAATCAAGAAGATTGTGGATGGTATGGCAGTGCAATCTTTGATAAATTGGAAAAATTTTACATATCTCTTGAATCACTTTTCCAGTAAAGTGATTAACCCAGTCACTGCAAAGAGTTTTTGGGGCTCCCCAAATGGGGATTGTATTCTCTAATAATTTCTTGGCCACTGAAGTAACAGTAGCATATTTATATGGAGAAGCTTCCACCCAGTGTGAGAATAAGCACACCATTACCGAAATATACTTGTATTCACTAGATGGTGGGAGCTTAATGAAGTCTAATTGGCATTCAAGCATAGGCCCAGAGGGCAAGAGGTGTTTCCCTAAAGGCATTTGAAGGTGCTTTCAAAGGTTATAATGGAGCAAAGCCAGCAATGGTTGGTGATATGTTCAACAGTTTCAAAAATTTACACCACCAATATTTCATCAAGATTTCAATTATTTTATTTTATCCCACATGGGAATTTATACACAAAGCCGTGGCCATACGGACATGCAGAGATATAGGAAGGAAAAGTTTATTATTAGGTCTCATCCATAACCTGTTGTTGTTGTTATTTGCCGTCAAGTCGGCCCCAACTCATAGCATCCATAAACTAGTGATGTTAAAAGAGCAACAGGATTGTTTCTAATCTTCTGTTTCTGAAATGAGAGAAATCTGTTGTGTTTTATGAAGACTTTCTAAGGGACAAATATTGTATCAATCCATTATTGTAAAAACCCCAGGAAAGGTTTATATATGGAAGGAAATTTTCTTTGTTGGTTACCAGGGGTGGGAGGAGAGAGGAGGAAACACTGTTAGATAGGTAGAGATTTGGGTGAAGAGAAGGGCAATGTCCCAAATGTGATTGATCAACACAGTGACACTGAGGAAGAGGAAGACATAGAGAGGTGCATGGGAGGTACAGACAACAAAGATGAACCATTTTGCACATACAGTACTGCATTGTCAGTGAAGGCAAACATTGATGTATGGGTGGATAGATGGGTGCATGGGCTGAATTATTAGGTATGTCTATGTAGGGGGGAGTGTGCCCAAGACCACGTTGGCAGACAATGTTTCTACAAGTGTATTTGTATGTTATGTAAGAATTCCCAGGTATATACTAGAGCAGACAAGGAACAAAGTTATAGTCACTTCTTGGCCACAACCAGCTACCCAGAGGAAGTGAGTAGTTGGACCTGTGGGCTTGGGACTATAGTCGCAGGGGACATCAAGCTCAGTTGGCATAACATACTACACAAAAATGTTGTTTCACATTCTACTTTGGTGAATAGCATCTGAGATCTGAAAAGCTTGCAAGTGGCCATCTAGATGCAAGGAGGGGTCTTTCCTTGTCCAGAGCAAAGAAGAATGAAGAAAACCAAAGATGCATAGAAATAATTAGTCCAAGGGAGTGGTACACCACATGATCCTCAGCCTATAAGACTATGAGACCAGAACTATATGGTGCCTGGCTACCACTGTCAACCACTTGCAAGGGAATCTATGTAGGAAATCTTAGATAGAGTGGGAGAATGGTGTGGAACAAAACTCAAAACCATTAAAAAAAAAAAAAAAAAAAAAACAGGTTTGCTGGTCTGATAGAGCCCAATGGAACCACTGAGATTATGGCCACTAGCTGCCCTTCGGGTCTGGAATCAAATTCACTCCTGTGGCTATCCAGCCAAACAAAAGACAGGCATATGAGTTGAACATTTACATTAGATAGATACACTCCTTGGAGAGATCAATCATGGGAGAATAGAAGGGCTGTGTATGCACAGGGAGACAGCTCATGGGGCAGGAGTGCATGAGAAGAGGTAACTATGGAGAGGAAGTGGGAGGGGAGCTGTTGCAGTGTGAGAAATTGCAGTCAATGTTGTGAGACAAAGTGTATGTGAGCTGTGGTATGGAAAGTGAATTTGCTATGTAAACTTTCACCCAAATCACAATAAAACTTAAAAAAAAGAGAAGAAGATGACTTTTTGAAATTATTTCTGAAGGGGTTGTATCTTCCATGATCATGTCATAAACATCATATCTCCCTCCTTTTCATCATGATCTGTGTTATAATCTTGCATGAGCATTCCTTTAGCTCTTATTATAGTGGAAGGAAGATTTGGGAGGCAGCTTTTAGTTGATTTATCTGCTAAAGTGTTTCCTTTAATCTGCTCTGTTATTCCCTTAGGCTAGTGGGCTTGTATTTTGATGACAAAAATCTTGGAGGAGAGCAATGGGGCTTCTAAGAAGTCTACCACTTTTAACTTTTAATTTGGTTCCCAGAGGATATTAGGAACTATCTGTTTCCATGTTGTTGTTGTTGTTGTTATGTGCCATCAAGTTGGACCTGACTCATAGCGACCCCACCTTGGGTTTCCGAGGTGGTATCACTATGGAAGTAGATTGCCCAACCTTCCTTCCAAGGAGTGTCTCGTGGCTTTGAACCACCAGTCTTCTGGTTAGCAGTCAAGTGCCTTAGGCACTACACTACCAGAGCTCCTTCTGTTTCCATAGCATATGATAGTATATCAAAATCATGAACAACTCAGAAACCCTACCTCAAATTGGTGTAAACATTTGCTGACCTTCCAGAAGCCAATTTACAAACCCTCTTGAGTGCAATCAATTCAGACTGCTGAGCTGAGGACTACAGGAAGGGCACTGCTTTCAAGAATTTTGGAAGAGGGAGTTCTGGTAAGATGGCGGACTAGGCAGAAAGACTGCACAGAACCTCTTCAACAAAGAAAAGGGAAACCAATGAACACAGACACACAAGATAATTCTGGATCCCTGAGCCTTGAAGGGAAGGATATAAAAGTGGACTAAACCCCAACTAGCAGAAGAATTTGCATGAAAATACCAAAAATGGAGATTGATGGAGCTGTGGTCTGGCAGCGATCCTGAGCCATCCTGACTGCATGGCATAGGCAGCTTGGAGATTTGTGAGTGGTGGTAGGACGTAAGAATTAACCTAAAACTCAACCCTGCTAGCCAGGGACTGCACAGAAGACTGCTCTGGTGGCTGGGAAATAAACTGAGAAGGTGAAGAGAAAGGCGGCCTAAGCAGTGGACTTTTGCCGGTCTGGAGAACGCTGCCATTTTGAATGTTTAAAAGAGCTTGACTATTTTGGATTTTTAAAGAGACAGCACTCTTGCAGATTCCTGGGGCTTAAGAACACATTCTGCTTGCCAGCAACCCCAAGGATACTCCAGACCTGCAAGACTGAAAAGGTGTGACATTCCTCTTATTACTCTTATACCCCATATCTGCTTGGTGAACAGAGTTGTGGCCAACTCCCACCTACCTTCTGGGCCCAAAGGAACTCCATCAAAGTCTGTGTGCTCAGACAGAGCTTGAATGCCCTGCCCTGTCTTCCACCAATTTATTTTTATTTTTTTCTTTTTCACTTTCTTTGTTCTGGTGATTAGTTTGCTTGTATTTGTCTGTTTTAAAACAACTATTATTATTAATACTTTTGTCCTTTTTATTATTATTCTTATTCTTCCTCTCCCAGGTCCTAGCTTTCAGTAATTTTTCTTTTCCCTGTTCCTGGTTGAATTTTTTTTTTTTTTTTTTTTTTTTTTTTTTTTTTTTTTTCCCTCCCTTGTTTCTCATGGTTAACACCAATCCTTTTTCTTCTTTTTGCATTTATTCCATTTTTTGCCTTCATTATTCTCCTTCTCTACCTTTTTACTCTTCGTGCACTATCCCCAGATATTGCAGGTTTTCTTGTTTTCTCTTCTTCTTTCTCCCTTTTTTCTTTTTTTGGTTACTGTTCTTGTGTGATTACATAATGTGTTTTTTGTCCATGTGCTTTTAGTTTTTGATGGTTATTTAATTGTAATTTTTGTCTAACTGAGTGGGAGACAGCAACAGTCCCCATAAGACACAACTACACCCACACCTCCTGTAACTTCATTTACAGAGTGAGAGCCACTACCTCCTTCTCCACCAATGGGCCAATGATAAAAAACCAACAAGAAGAGCCTGAAAAACAATTGGCTGCTCTTCAAAACAGTTAACAGAGATCTAAATACAACAACACCACGATGCCTTGGAGACAACAGACCATCACAGTCCACACAAAGAAGCAGGATAAAGTGGTAGTAACAAAGGAGCAGGATACGGACCAAGAACACATCTCTGAGGAAGAAGCAGAAAGCCAGAAGATTTATACTAAATTGTCAGAAATAGATAGCACATTGGAAGGGCAAAGGAGTAGAATTGATGCAATGAAAGATAGAATTAATGAGATTGAAGACAAATACCTGAATACTTCTTTAGAAAGGGATCAATCAGAAAAAAAATCAAAACAAAATGAAGAAAGCCTAAGGTTCATGTAGGATACCATCAAAAGGAATAACTTACGTGCCACTAGAATTCCATAACAGGAAGAGAAAAACAAAACCACTGAGAAAATTGTCAAAAATTTGCTGGAGGAGAACTTCCCTGATATGATGAAAGAGGAGACTATATCCATTCAGGAAGTCCAACGAACTCCAAACAAGATAGACCCCAAAAGAAAATCACCAAGACACAGACACATCATCATCAAACTCATCAAAACCAAAGACAAAGACAGAATCCTGAAAGCAGCATGGGAAAAACACAAAGTTAACTACAAAGGACAGCCAGTAAGAATAAGCTCTGATTTCTCAGCAAAACCATGCAAGCGAGAAGGCAATGGGATGGTATATATAAAACCCTGAAAGAGAAAAAATTTCAACCAAGAATCATATACCCGGCAAAATTGTCCATCATATATGATGGTGAAATTAGGAGATTGCCAGATAAGCAGAAATTAAGGGATTTGTTAAAACCAGACCAACCTTACAAGATATGCTAAAGGGAGTCCTTTGAAAAGAGAACCCAAAATACTAAATAACAGCTGACCATTAATACACAATATGACAAAACCCAGAAACCACAGATATGGACATAGCCAAAGTAAAATGAGCTTAGAAGATTGTAAACAGGGAACCAGAGACATCAAATGGCAAGTGAGGACAACTAAAAACAAAAAGAGGAAAAAGATTGTGTAGTTATAGAACTTCTAAATGGTGAGGAAGTTAAGAGAGTTGCAAGATAGAATGGACTATTCTAAAGTTGGGGAGAAAATTATAAATCATAGGGTAACCTCAAAGAAAAATGATAAACCTTCACATCACAATAAAAAAGAGGGAAAGCACAAATATTCAGCATATACTAAAAGAACAGCAACAAAGGAAATGATAACATGATTCATAAACATAATGAGCTCAGCACAGAAAATAATATGGAACACAGAAACAGAGACACTATGAAAAAGCACATAACAAAGTGACAGCCACAAATTCAAACTTATCAATAATTACTCTGAATGTTAATGGATTAAATGCACCACTCAAGACGGAAAGTTGCAGATTGGATAAGAAAACAAAACCCATCAATATGTTGCGTACAAGAGACACACCTTAGAGATAAAGACAAAAATAGACTAAAAATCAA
>NW_006922019.1:2509554-2515326 GCF_000298275.1 Orycteropus afer afer
TGCATTGTGGTAAACTCTGGTCAATGTCATGAGACAAAGTCTCATGTATGTGAATTGCTATGTAGAAAGTGAATTTGCTATGTAAATCTTCACCCAAATCACAATTAAAAAAAAAAAAAAAATTTGGAAGAGGTGGTAATATCATACCCTTGCTGATAAAAATGTGTTAGGGTCAGGGCTTACATATGACCTGTCCACAAATAGAGTTAAATAAGGGTTAAAAAGAGGAGTTTCCTTCAAATCCTTCCTGGGAGACAAATTGTTCAGGTAAGTCTAAGTAATCATATGGGGTTTGATTGCTATCATCTGCAGTGGGTAAAATGGTGGCTGGGTTTAAGCAGGCTACCATCTGTAGCTGAGTGTTAGAGGCAGCCTGTGTTAGACTGGGTTCTCTAGAGAAACAAAATCAGTAAAGCTTATATATAGAGAGAAAGAGAACTTTATCTTAGGAAAATGGCTCACACACTTATAGAAGCTGGCAAGTCCAAAGTTCTTAGATGAAAGGTCAAGCTGGAGGTTTTTCCCTACTCACGCAGCTGCAGGGGCTGAGGAGCTCAAGGTTGGCAGGCAGTATACTGGTTGTTGACTCCAACGAATGGTGAATCCAAGATCTCCAGGCCGAATGGTGGATTGTTCATTCACGGACAGTTGTAGGCAGCAACAGAATCCCCATCCACAGAAGAGTGTCTCTTTTCCCAGGATGTCCATAAATATAATGGAAGCAGGCCACACCCCTAGGGGAACTCCCTTTCAACAGATTGGCTGCTCAAAACACATACATCTGATCCTATCATTGGAACAACCCACATCAGAATTGCTTAACCCACACAGAATTGTGGTCCAGCCAAGTTGACACTCAGCTCCAACTATCTATCACACAGCCAGAACTCCTTCATTCTGATTTAGATTGAGTTTTGTCTAATGGTAGATTGCCCATTTTATTATTTAGCTTTATACACTCCTTCTTAAAATGTCCAGATTTTTTACAATAATGACAAGTGCTACGTTTAGTGCTTCTAAAGGACTTAAATCCCTTTTGATCAGGAGACTCTAACTGGTTTAACTGTAAAGCCATCAGTTCATTAGTCTTGATAGTTTGTTTAGTTTCTAATGTTTGAGCAAGTTCCTTAGCTAAACCAGTGAGCTCAGCCCTCAGGGCAATCTTCCAACCCAGCTGATACCTTTTTACTCAGGCTGAAAGCTCAGGATTTAGGCTGGACATAAAGGCTGTGTTAAAAAACTTCCAATGCCCTTCGATAGAAGGGTCAAACCTAGAATATTCAGTAAATTTCTGAAGTAGCTGATTTCGGTAATCATAAATGGTTTAATTTCTATTTTATATGCAAGAGTGGATTTTTGCCCAGTCTATTATAATAAAAAAGGCTTTATTGGGGAATTCGAGTAAATCCTTCCCTCTTTCTGTGCTTCTCAGAACAAATTATCTAAGGCTAGACTAAACTGAGAATCTTTTCAATCAACATGCTCCAACCATAATTGAGCATCCCCAGAGTTTTAGAACATGTGAACCAATTTATATAAATCATGTAGTCCAGGTTGGTAAGCTTCAATAAAGATTTTAAATGCTTTAGAAAATTTATAATGATATGTAATTCAATATGGACCCAAGGAACAAAAGACACACTTGGCTCTTTGGGAGGTCAGATTTTAAGACAATTCAGGGACAGGTTTTTCTTCCTAAGCAGATTCCTTAGAGAAGAAAGGAAGTTCTGAGTGGCTACCAGTAGAAGAGTAAGATGGTAGGGACAGATACAGAGAGCAGTCAGCTGAAGAGCAGAGGAATGTGGTTAGGTGCCTGGCATTCTAACTCCTTTGTCTTTTAGTCAATTTAGAAATAGTATCTTGCATGGAAACCAGCCTACTTTCTTGATGTCTTTTAGAAGCTTCCATGAACCAATCAAAATAAGCATCCCATTGTATTTGCCAAATTCAGAAGCCTTTCTTTTCTAAGTGACTACACAGAAAAACAGGAGCTCTGCTGGTGTAGTGCCTAAGATATTTGACTGCTAACCAGAAGGCTGGCAGTTTAAACCCACCAGCCACTCTTCAGGTGGAAGATTGGGCAATCTACTTCTGTAGTGATACTGCATCAGAAACCCAAGGAGGGGTCACTATGAGTTGGATCCAACTTGATGGCAGTGGGATACACAGAAAAACTAGTTTGTCTAGGTCAAAAGAACCACAAATGGGCCACTGATGTTATAAACTGACTTAGTAAAGTCATGCCAATGCTCCAGAAACAAGCAGGTATTAGGCCAAAATATTTGTTGATGTGAATGGTTGATATGCCCAAAGATGAACCTGTTGAGTCCTTAGAACTGGCACTCTCCCTCTTACTAAAACAGTGAATTTCATATGCTAGAAAACCTGAATATGCACTAAAGGAAAATAGATGGGTTCAAACTTAATGGGCTGAGGCTCTGAAAATACAAAAATCTGTTTATTAGACTAGAAGTCTCATGATAACAGCCACACCAAACTTAATTTGGCAATGAACCCATCAAAATACTTACCGCAAGCTGGAAATGAAAGCAGAAGAGAAAGCCAACAGTAAATCTTCAAGAACATGACATCAAGAAACGGAGCTCGGTTTGAGAGGCCTTTTACCTGGGATGACTCCTGGGAATCCATGGAGACAAATGAGCTTCAAAGGGCTCATGCTTGGTCTAAAGCTCCAAGTTCTCAATGTCCCAGGGGCTGCCAGAGGAAATGCACCTTCAAATCCCACTTATCTGACACCACAAAATGTCAATGAGTAAGAACATGTACTCTGTTAAAGTAAAAGCAAAGAAATTTAATGAAGATTCAAAACAAGTCAAACTGGGGATACAGCTGATCTCACAAAGTGAAGTCAAATGCTCCAAAATGGTGAAGTAACAGAGGCATATTTATGAGGTAAAATCAAGAACTGAAATATTATATTCTGATTGAAAATTGCAAGATCAGTGAAGCCAGAGGTGGGACAACTTTAAGTGGGGACGACTTTACAGTGGTTGGTTGTAAACACAAATGTGGGCTATATGGATTGGTAAATTTAAACACATAACTAATCTGACTGCTAACTAGAAGGCTGGTAGTTCAAAACTCCAGCCACTCCTTGGGAGGAAGATTGAGTAATCTACTTCTGTAGTGATAACCAAACCAAACCAAACTCACTGCCCTCAAGTCATATCTGACTCATACCGACCCCTTCTTGGGTTAACAAGGCAGTATCACTTTGGAAGGAGATTGCCCAGTCTTTCTTCCGAGGAGTGGCTGGTGGGTTTGAACTACCAGCCTTCTAGTTAGCAGTCAAATGCTTTAGGCACTGTACTACCAGAGCTCCTTTGTAGTGATACTGCCTTGGAAACCCAAAGAGAGGTCACTGTGAGTCGGATCTGACTCAATGGCAGTGAGTTTGGTGGGGTTTTTTTTTTCTTTTCTTTTTTTTGGTTTAAAGTGAATTTAACAGCATGGTCATAGTAATTATCTTGAAACATTTCCTGAGGATTGCTATGGAATTTCTGATAAACTCTTACATCAAGACCTTCCTTAAGAATATTCTCTCCTTATCTTTAGTTTAATCACAGATTTAAGTCTGTCTAAAGCTTTGACAGTTGTGGGGGAAATCCTTTATTGAGTACCTCAGTCTGTCTTGGTTGCAAGGGAAATAAACAAAAGCTAAGTCAGGGCTCAAACCTGGGCTGATAATTGTAGAACAAGTCAAGTGCTCAATTTTAGAGCTCTCACACACTGTAGGGTAACATTGAGAAAAATGGGAATTCCAGAACACTTGATTGTACTCATGAGGAATCTATATATAGACCAGGAGGTTGTCACTTGAACAGAACAAGGGAACACTGCATGGTTTAAAATAAAGAAGGGAGTGCATCAGGGTTGTATCCTGTCACCATACTTGTTCAATCTGTATGCTGAGCAGATAATCTGAGAAGCTGGACTATATTAAGAATGTGGCATCAGGATTGGAGGAAAGGTCATTAACAACCTGTGATACACTGACAACACAACTTTTCTTGCTGAAAGTGAGGATGATTTGAGGCCCTTCCTGATGAAGATCGAAGAATACAGTCTGCAGTATAGATTACATCTCAGTATAAAGAAAACAAAAACCCTCACAACTGGACCTATAAGGAGCATCACAATAAATGGAGAAAAGATTGAAGTTGTCAGAGACTTCACATTGCTTGGTTCTACAATTGATACCAATGGAAGCAGCAGTCAAGACATCAGATGACATATAGCACTGGGCAAATTGGCTGCAATGGACTTCTTTCAAGTGCTGAAGAACAAAGATGTCTCATTGAACTAAGGTGTGTCTGACCCAAGCCAGGGTATATTCAATTGTCTCATATGCATGTGAGAGCTGGACAATGAATAAGGAAGACCGAAGAAGAGTTGATGCTTTTGAGTTGTGGTGCTAGTGAAGAATGCTGAAAATAATATGGACTGCTAAAACATCTAACAAATCTGTACTGGAGGAAGTGCAGCCAGAATGCTCCCTGGAAACAAGAATGGCCAGACTTCATCTCACCTACTTTGGTCATGTTGTCAAAAGGGACCATTCCCTGGAGAAGGACATCATGCCTGGTAAGATGGAGGCAACCCTCTACCTTACCAAAGAGAGGAAGGCCCTCAATGAGATGGATTGACACAGTGGCTGCAGTGATAGGCTAAAGCACAGCAGGGATCGTGAAGCTGCAGCGGGACTGGGCAGTGTTTCGTTCTGCTGTGCATAGGGTCACTATGAGTCGGAGATGACTCATTGGCACCTAAACACAGCAACACAGACTATAGAATACAGAATAGATCATATATTTGGCCTCTAAACAAACCTCAATAAATTTAAAATGTTTTAAATTACATAAAACACATTCTCTGACAACATGGAATGCAATTAGAAATCATTAACAGAAAGAAATTTGGGGAGTTAACAAATATATGAAAATTGACACACTCCTAAACAACCAGGACTAAGCAGCTTTTTGTTCTGTTGTACACAGAGTTGCTATGAGTCAGAGTTGACTTGGTGGCACCTAGCCACAACGACAACAAATACCAAGTTCAAGTTGAAGCTAAAGAAAATTAAAACAAGTCCGTGAAAGTCAAAATATAACCTTGAGTATGTCCCATCTGAATTTAGAGACCATCTGAAGAATGTATTTGATGCATTGAAACCAGTGACCAAAGACCAGACATGTTGTGAGATGACGTCAAAGATCTTATACACGAACAAAGCAAAAGGTCATTAAAAAGACAGGAAAGGAAGTGAACACCAAAACAGATGGTAGAAAGGATTCTGAAACTTGCTCTTGAATGGAGAGTAGCTAAAGTAAATGGAAGAAATGATGGAATAAAAGAGCTGAACATAAAATTTCAAAGGTCACCTTAAGAGGACAAAGTAAACTATTATAATGAAATATGCAGAGGCCTGGAGTTGGTAAATCAAAGGGGATGAACCCACTCAGAATTTCTCAAGCTGAAAGAACTGAAGAAAAAATTCAAGCCTAGAGTTGTGATATTGAAGGATTCAATGGGCGAAATATTGAATGATGCAGAAAACATCAAAAGAAGATGGAAGGGGGAGGCAGGGCAAGATGGCGGACTAGGCAGAAGGATTGCACAGACCCTCTTCAACAAAGAAAAGGGAAACCAATTAATACAGACACAGAAGATAATCCTGGACCCCTGAGCCTTGAAGGAAAGGATGCAGATTTGGACTAAACCCCAACTAGCAGAAGAATTTGCATGAAAATA
>NW_006922019.1:2522715-2529389 GCF_000298275.1 Orycteropus afer afer
AAAAAAAAAAAAAAAAAAAAGAAGATGGAAGGGGAATACACATAGTCACTGTATCAAAAGGAATTGGTCTTAGTTCAATCATTTCAGGAGGTAGCATATGATCAAGAACCAATGGTACTGAAAGAAGAAGTCTAACTTGCACTGAAAGAATTGGTGAAAAACAAGCGTTTAGGAATTGATGGAATACCCATTGAGATGTTCCAACAAATGGCTGCAGCATGGAGTCACTCACTCATCTATGCCAAGAAATTTGGAAGACAGCTACTGGCCAACTGACTGGAAGAGAGCCATATTTGTGCCCATTCCGCAAAAGGTGATACAAAAGAATGTGGAAATTATTGAACAATATCATTAACATCACACACAATTAAAATTTTGCTGAAGATAATTCAAAAATAATTGCAGCAGTATGTTGACAGAGAACTGCCAGAAATTCAAACCAGATCCAGAAGAGGCCATGGAATGAGGAGTATCATTACCGATGTTAGATGGACCTCGGCTAAAAGCAAAGAAACCAGAAAGATAATTACCTGTGTTTTATTGACTATGCAAAGGATTTCAACTATGTAAATAACAACTAATTATGAATAACATTGTGAAGAATGGGAATTCCAGTACATTTAATTTTTCTCAAGAGGAACCTGTACATAGACCTGGAGGCAATTGTTCAAACAGAACAAGGGGATACTGCAGGGCTTGAAATCAGGAAAGCTGTGCATCAGGGTTGTATCCTTTAATTACACTCATTCAATCTATATGTTGAGCAAATAATCTGTGAAGCTGGACTATATGAAGAAGAATGTAGCACCAGGATAGGAGGAAGACTTATTAAAAACCCAGGATATGCAGATGACACAATTTTGCTTGCTGAAAGTGAAGAGGACTTGAAGCACTTCCTGATGAAGATCAAAGACTACAGTCTTCAGTATGGATTACACCTCAACATAAAGAAAACAAAAATCCTCACAACTGGACCAGTAAGCGACATCATGAGAAAAGATTGAAGTTGTCAAGGATTTCATTTTACTTGGACCCACCAATAATGCCCACGGAAGCAGCAGTCATGAAATCAAATGATATATTGCATTGGGCAAATCTGCTGCAGAAGACCTCTTTAAAATGTTTAAGAGCAAAGATGTCACTTTGAAGACTAAGGTGTGCCTGTCTCAAACCATGGTCTTTTCAATAGCCTCATACACATATGAGAGATGGAAAATGAATAAAGAAGACCACAGAAGAATTGATGCATTTGAACTGTGGTGTTGGGGAAGAATATTGAATGTACCATGGAATGCTAGAAGAATGAACAAATCTGTCTTGGAGGAAGTACAGCTGGAATGCTCCTTAGAAGTGAGAATAACCAGACTTCGTTTCTCATACTTTGGTCATGTTGTCAGAAGAGACCAATCCCTGGAGAAGGATAACATGCTTGGTAAAGTAGCATCAGCGAAAAAGGGCAAGACCCTCACTGAGATGGAGTGACACAGTGGCTGCAATGATGGGCTCAAGCACGGCAAGGATTATGAGGATGGGACAGGACTGGTCAGTGTTTTGTTCTGTTTTACATAGGGTTGCTATGAGTCAAAACTAACTCAATAGCACCTAACAGCAGATAACCAAAGGTCAAACCCAGAACTGCAAGGGGAATTAGGACATATTTTGAGATGAATAAAAATATAAACAATATGCCAAACCTTATGGGATGAAGTGAAAGTAGTGCTCAGAGGAAAATTTATGTTCATAAATCACCACAATAATAAAGAAAAAAAAATCTCAAATCAGTGGGAGAACAATGTGGAACAAAACTCAAAATCATTTAAAAGAGGGGAGGAGCAGTCTTGCTGGTCTGATAGAGCCTAATGGAACCACTGAGACTATGGCCCCTAGTTGCCCTTCAGGTCTGAAATTGAACCCAGTCCTGTGGCTTCCACCCAAACAAAAGACAGATATACAAGATAAACATTTACATTAGTAGATACACTCCTTGGAGAGAACAATCATGGGAGAATAGAAGGGCTGTGTATGCACAGTGAGACAGCTGGAAGAGGGGGTAGGAGTGCACGGAGGGAAGGACATAGGGAAGAGGTAACTGTGGGGAGGGAGTGTGAGGGGAGCTGTTGCATTGTGGGAAATTTTAGTCAATGTCATGACACAAAGTATATGTAAGCTGCTGTATGGAAAGTGAATTTGCTCTGTAAACTTTCACCCAAATCACAATTTTTTAAAAAAAGAAACCTAAAAAAAAAAATCTCAAATCAATAAAATAACTTTATAAGTTAAGAAGTCAGAAAAAGAAGACCAAACTGACCAAACTGCAAGTTGAAGAAGGAAATAACAAAGATTAGAATGGGAACAAATGAAATAGAGTATAGAAAAACAATAGAGAAAATCAACAAAGGCAAATGTTGGACTTTTTGAAACTATCAACAAAACTGACAAACTTTTAGCTAGACTGATCAAGAAATTACATGACTAAAATTAGTAAAATCAGGAATGAAAGTGGGGACATTACTACTAACCTTATACAAATAAAAACATGATTACAGAAATCTACTATCATCTTGATACCAAAATCATAAAAGACATAAGAAAACTACAGAATAATATCCGTTACGGATATATACACAAAAATTCTCAACCAAATACTAGCACAGTGAAACCAGCAACCTACAAAAAGGATACACAACATAGGTAAATGGTATCTATTCAAGGAATACAGGATTTGTTCAACATAAGAAGATCAATCAATGTGCTAGACCACATGAATACACTAAAAGGCAAAAAACACATGGTCATGTCAATAGATGAAGTGAAAGCACTTGACAAAAACTTTGGTGATTCCTCCAAAAGTTAAACAGTGTTACTATATGCCTCAGCAGTTCCTCTCTTAGGTATATACCCAAGATAATTGAAAATATATGTCCACACAAAAAAAATTGTACATGAGTGTCATAATAGCATTATTCATAAAAGCCCCAAAGTAGAAACAATTCAAATGTCCATCAAGTAATGAATGGATAAACAAAATGTGATCTATCTGTACAATGAATATTATTCACACATAAAAGGAAGAATGATGCATGCTATAACATTTATGAACCTTGAAAAACATTGTTAAGTGAAGAAGTCAGACTCAAAAAGCCACATGTTGTATGATTCCATTTATGTGAATCAGAATAGGCAAATCCATAGAGTCAGAAAGTAGATTCATGGTTGCTAGGAACTGGGGGTAGATAGGAAGTCAGGATTGGCTGCTAATGGAGATGAGGTTTCACCTTAGGGTAATGAAAATGTTCTGGATAATGGTGGTGGCTGAGAAATTTTGTGAATATACTACAAAACATTGAATTGTACACTTTAGAAGGGTAGATTGTATGTAGGTGAATTATATCAATAGAAATAGTTATAGTTCAATAAAATAAAATAATAGCACACATTCACAAAGTATTAGCATCAGGCAGGAGGTGTTCAGCTGCAGATAACTGAAAAACAACCTCCATGGCTTTGATCAATAAGAAAATTTATTGGCTCACAAAACTTGGAGTCCAGAGGTGGAGGAGCCTTCAGGGTTGATTGTTTCAGTAGCTGAACACTGCTGGCAAGAACCCAGATGTTTTTCATCTCTCTGCTCTGTAGTCCTCAGTATCAGATTCATCTGCAGGCTGGTAGTAAGATGGCTAAAGTGATTCCAGGCATCACATCTAGACAAAACAATGTCCTGAGGAAGAACAGAGAGCCTTTAGGGTTTCTCTAGGAATCCCTGATTGGCTCAAATGGTTAAGCACTCGACTACTAGCTGGAAGGTTGGAGGTTCAAACCTACTCAGGGGCACTTCAGAAGAGCTCTTTCTGCTTCTGAAAGATCACAGCCTTGAAAACCCTATGAAGCAGTTCTGCTCTGTATGCATGGGGTTGCCACGGGTTTGAATCTCTACAGTAGCTGACAACTGGGTTTCTCTTAAGAGAGCAGAAACTCCCCCAAAGTCCCCAGCAGATATGCCCTCACATTTCCTGCCCAGATCTGGCTCACAGATCCACCCTCAGCCAACATTGCAAACAGGAATAGAGTCACGTTCAGACCACTGAGTCCCAGCCTGGATCTTTGGGTCGTACCAACCTTCCTTGGGGCAACTGGATGGGTAGGGGAGGAGGGGACACTGAGCAGAATAAAAATTAGAAAAGGAGAAGGAAAATGGAGACTGGGTAGGAATACAGTTGCTGAATTAAGTTATCTAAATCGAATTTTATCAGTTCAGTCTTTATAAATTTGATGACTTAATATTAATCCACTTAGTCAATGAAGTAAAAGGAAGTGCAGGTACAATGTGAAATTGGGTATTTTCCATGGAGATTTTAGATGTCATAGTACCAACCTGCCATCAACTCATAGCGACTCCCTTTGGATTTCTGAGGTGGTAAATCTTTATGGAAGTAGATTGCCTAGTCTTCCTTCCACTGAGTGTCTGGTGGGTTTGAACCACCAATCTTCTGGTTAGCAGTCAAATGCCTTAGGTACTACACCACCAGAGCTCCTTTTATCTTGAGCTTTTTTTTTTTTTTTTTTTTTTTTGAGTAAAAACCTGGGAGGTTCCATCTTCCACCAACTGGACATCTAGAAAGAGGCCTTAGTTACAGAACAAGGAGAACCCCAATATGGAACTGCATTATGTATCTATCAGTAACACCAATGAGTTAATTCCCAATGATCCCTCTTTAAGAAAGGATCATTTGTATTTCTCTCCTATTTGTAAATGGAAAGAAAAATAATTGACAGAGAATAATAAATAATATGTATTTTTTAATAGGCAAAAGATTTGAACAAACGCTTCGTAGAATAATATTTACCAATGGATAATAAGCACATGAAAAAGTGTCCAACTTCATATATCATCCAGGAAACACCATTCTAAATTTAAAAGTAATGGAAAGTCAAATTTTTGTGAGGATATAAAACAGCTTACTTTCAAACATTCCTGGTGTAAAATGAGACAGGCACTATGAAGAACCAATGTAACTAATCTGTTCATTTTTAAAATAAAGCTAAACACCTACTCTCTCAAAACCATGCCCACTGCTATCAAGTTGATTCCAACTCATATGTACACCCGCTGGATTTCCAAGGCTGTATATCTTTATGGAAGCAGACTGCCTCATCTTTCTTCCATGGGGTGGTGAGTCGGTTTGGACCACTGACCTTTTTGGTTAGCAGCCAAATGCCTTAACTACTTCGCCACTAGAACTCCTTAAAAAAACCTACCCTACAATTTACCAATTCAACTCCTAACTATTAATCCAGGAAAAATGAAAACATATGTCCACAAAAAGATTAGCTCAAGGATATTCGTAGCAGCCTTATTCATAAATGTCAAACAATGGAAACAACCCAGGTGTCCAATAGAAGAATGAATAAGCAAATTGTTTGATATTCATTTAATGGAATACCACTTGGTAGTAAAAAGGAATGAACGCCTGTTACCTGCTCAGCATGGCTGAATTTCATAGATATGACACTGGGTGAAAGAAACCAGACCCCAAAGAGTACATACTGCATGATTCCATTTCTATGATGTTTGAGAACAGGTACATCTAATTCAGAGTGATAGAAATCAGAACAGTGAGTGCCTAAGGGGGTTGGTTAATTGGGAAGGAATAGGAGAAAATTTCCTAAGTGATGGAAACATTTTTTAATTTGAGAATGTTTATTACACAACTGTATACAGTTATCAAAATGCATTTATTTATATACCTAGGATCTATGCATTTCAATATATATAAATTTACTTCTATTAAAAAAAATTTAAAAGATGAACAGCAGAAGCCATGACTGGCGAAATGTGTCCAGAGCCAAATCAGAAGAACCAGGAATTCAGAACTAGAATTTGACTGTGAGGTCCTGGGGCCATAGGGAAGGAAGTTAGGTGCTTGAGTGAGTCAGGCGAGGGGTCTGACCTAGACTCCGTCACGTATTTGGGGACATTGTGCCCCAGACTTCTGGTTCCCCAGCTGTGATTCTTTGATGGCTGACTCAGCTCAGCCTTGAGTGTTAGGTCATTAAGATTTGCCACATCCTGGGTGATCTCACTGCCATCAAGAAAGAAAAAGCAGGAGAGGAGTGTGTCCTTGGCCCTGAGATCCCTGCACTAAGAGGACGGCAGAGGGACTGTGGCAGCAGAGGCAGCAGAACCAAGAGACCAGCACAACACAGAGCAGTGGGGTCCTTGGCCCACAGAGTGAGAAAGCTGAATGCCTTTGAACTAGAGGCTTGCTGGCGGAGTGGGGTTGGCCAGGCCTATCTGCTTCCTGATTCTGATCCTGAGTTGTAGCTTGTAGATTTTGATCCCCAAGTTCTATCCTGTTCCTTAGTAAACCACTTAACTCTCAAAAACAAACAAACAAAAAAGATTCACCATATTGCTTCTGAGACAGCATGGAAAGTTTGCCCCTAGGGAGAGGCTCAGCTAGAGGCAGAGGATTGCTGGCAGTGGTGTCACTAGACCAGTGCAGGGGGCCTGGTGAGACTGCACTGAGTGATATTGTCAGAGGGGTGACACCAAAACAACTGCAAAATTTATATGTGGTGTTTCAGCAGCAATTTATTATTTTTTATAGAGCTACCCCTGAAGCTCTAGACGACGTGTAGCATTGGGAAAGTCAACTGCGAAGGAACTGTTTCAA
>NW_006922019.1:2529640-2555642 GCF_000298275.1 Orycteropus afer afer
CATATTGTAAGAAGGGACCATTCCCTGGAGAAGAATGTCATGCTTGGTAGGGTGGACGGTCGACGAAAGAGGGGGAGGCCTTCAAAGAGATGGATTGACACGGTGACTGCGATGATGGGCTCAAGTATAGCAGGGATTGTGGGGCTGGTGCGGGATCGGGCAGTGTTTCATTCCCCTGTGCATGGGGTCACTATGAGTTGGAAATGACTCAAGGGCACTTAACAACAACAACCCCTGAAGTTATTTATAACAACAAAAACATTTTTCATAAGCCCAGCTTACATGTATCAATATATCTACAAAGCTAAAATGCTATGCTAATTTACTTTTTGAACCTTCTAGTGTGCTCCAGAAAGGAGCTCTGGTGGCACAGTGCCTGAGGCATTTCACTACTAACCAGAAGTTTGGCAGTTCAAACCCACCAGCCACTCTGCAGGAAGAAGATGAGGCAATCTACTTCTTTAAAGATTCACCACCTTAGAAATCCAATGGGGGTCACTATAAGTCAGAATTGACTCGGTGGCAGTGGGTTTGGTTTCAGTGTGCTCCAGACAGAGCTACTATTATTATCCAGTTACAGTGATGCTTCATATCACATGGTTTCATCTGTAGGAGCTACAAGCTCACACTGTTATTTTTGTTGCTTCTTTTCTATTTTTTAAATTGTGATTTAGGTGGAAGGTTACAGAGCAAATTCATTTTCCATACAGCAGTTCCTACACATTTTGTTTTATGACATCAATCTCCATAATGTAACTGTTCTCTTCCTACTTCCCCCCTGTGGATATCTTTTCCCTGTGTCCCTCTTTCCTATGCATTCCTACCCTCTGATCTATCTCCTTGTGCAAATACTGCCCTTCTGATCTCCCATGGTGAGTGTTCTAAAGAATGTACCTGCCTGGTGTAAATATTCACCTTATATGCCTTTCTGTTATTTGGCTAGAAGCCATGCAAATGAGTTCAATTCCAGGACTAAAGGGTGACTAGGGCCCATATTTGTTGCACATTTTTATAGTCGCTGATTTTTGTCAAATTGTCTAGTGTTTTCATTACAATATTGTGTTAATGAGTATTTGTGAACATATATCAAAACTTTTTTGAGGATGAAGTAGTAATTAAAGGAAAAAAAGGAGAAATATCCAAAAAGGCGTCTGCTCAGTTACTAATAATGTAACTAATAATGTTGTGATTTAATGTATAAAGATTTTATAAAACAATTTTATCATATAATCTAAGAGCCAGGAATTCAGGACTAGAGCATTGAAGCAATTTACAACTGTATTTATCACATATTATTCTATGGTTAAAATGGGTAACAAACTTTACTAAGGATTCTGTATGGTCTGGTATGAGAGGAGATCCATTGTGGGAGGTGGCACCATAAGTTACTGCACTGAGTGATGCCAACCCTAGTGAAGTCACTGGAGCCTGGGGCAGCCTCAGGGGCACAAGGACTGGGAAAAGGCTTCCTCCTGGCTCCTCCTCCCTGAGCAGAGTGGGACTGAGGCTTCTGAGAAATCTCATTTCAAGTGTCAACCTTGTTCCAGGATTTCTCACCACTCAGTGTGGATGATGAATCAGTGTGGGGAAGGAGGTCATGGAGAAGCCAGGGGGACAAAGGCTGCAGCTGGTAGGGGTGTGAGTGGGGGTTGGGGCTTCCTCTCCTGCTCTGTGTGCTGTCCACTGAGCCCAGACAGAATGAAGAGGCAGAAAGGGCTGAGCTCCGGGGGACAGATCAAGCTGGAGGGCATCCTGCTTAAGCTCAGTTTTTCTTCTGCAAAGTGGGGTGGGAGTGTCTTAGGCTGGGTTTCCTAGAAGCACAGCTAGAGGCAGGGGTTGGGGTGAACTGGATTTTTTAAAAGTGTGTCCTTCAGGATAATCCTCTGAGGGGGAGGGGAAGGAAGCAAAACAGGGACAGCGAGGAGCCAAGCAAAGATGTGACCTCAGGTGAAGCCTAGCCTTGCCTGATTCACCAGGAGCTCTGGAATTAATCCTACCACCAAGTTTTTCCCCACCTTGAGAGGAAGGGGCCAACATTTTGTACCTCCATGCCCATCAGCCTTTGACCTGGAGAGATGGAACCCCTGGCAGGTCCCTGCCAGAAAAAGAGTGATTCTTTACGCAGACTTGGTTATGGGGACCTGGGGGGGGGGCATCAACAGCAACTATTAACCCATTGTGATTGACTTGACTCTGATTCAGAAAAATTCATCCACAGGATTTTTTCAGTGGCTGATTTCTCAGAAGTGTATCACCTGGCCTTTCTTCTGAGATGGATTTGAGCTGCCAACCTTCTAGTTAGTAGCTAACTGCTTAACCATTTGCCCCACCCAGGGACTCTGTAATAGCTACTCAAAATACCACTGCTGCTGAGTTTATTCTGATTCATAGTGACCCTATAAACAGAGTAGAAGTGTCCCAAAGGGTTTCCAAGGCTGAAATCTTTAGGAAAGCCGACTGCCACATCTTTCTCCTGTGGAGTGGCTAGACAATCAGTCATTGACCTGACTAGTCCCAACTGCTGACCTTTTGGTTAGCAGCCAATTGCCTCCACTGCCCAGGGCTTTTGTGTATCCACATAAGCAGTGAAGAAACCAAACCAAACTCACTGCCATAGAGTCAATTCTGACTCATAGTGACACCCATTCTGTTTCCACGGCTGTAAAGCTTTCAGAAAGTGATTGCCTCATTTTCCACCTGTGGAGGAGCTGGTGGGGTTGAACCACTGACCTTTTGCTTAGCATCCAAATGTATTACCCACTATGCCACCAGAGCTCTTTTAAGCAGTGAAGAAGTAGTCACTATTTTGTAGTTGTGTGAGGAAGGGTATCTAGTACTATAAACTTGTATGCCCTACTCATTGCAGAGCCATCATTTTTAGGGACTAGGGCAGGGTGAGAATCCAAAATCTATGCATTTAAGAGTCACACACTAAATAGTGGGAAGAACACAGGCTTTGGAGTCAGACATACCTGGGTCCAAGTCTATGCATCTAAGCAGGAGCAATATATAAAATATGTAACAACCAGAAATTGGAAGAATAGCTCGGTCCTGGAGTCTCACTTTCCCAGTAGTTCCTGGATCATAGGGACTTCTGTTTGGGATTACTGAGGAAGGGAGCTTGGGTATGTGTGGGGGGTGAGTATGGAGTGCTTTAGGCTCTTACCACATGGTCTCACTGACTTGGCATGTCATTCTGCCTTACTTCTGTGTACCTGGAAGGTGTTTATGATACCTACCCTGAGTCAGGCCATGATCTCTGGTCACCTGTCCCTTTGGTCATCTGTCCTCCCTCCTCTCTGTCTTCTAAGAACCTGAGAATTGACTGCTGGGCATGGCCTCGCCCACCCAACTCAACTCTGCTTTTGATGGGGCTTTCCAGAGCAGTATGTTAGAGATATAACTGGGGTGTCCACATCTCCTAATACTCCACCATCCACTGTGGGAAGAAAGAACTTTGGAGTCAGACAGACCTGGCTTCAAACCCAGCTCTGTCTTGGCTTTGAATCTAACTCTGACATTTCTTGGCTGTGTATTTTTGTATGAGTTGCCTTACTTCTTTGAACTTCAGTTTTACCTTCTGTGAAAAATAGAAAAAATAATCCCAACCAGAATGATGACTGGGAAGATTAGGAGCCTAATCACAGGATGTGCTTAGCACGTAGCAGACCCTTCATGAATGTTAAAGCTTTCCTATTTTCTCTGTGGAAGGATTTTATATTTCTGGGACCTGCCATCCATAGGGGAACAGCCTTTGTAGGTCCACTACCGCCACTGGAGAGCCATCTGTATGGCCTTCTTTCTCCCTTAGGAGGTGCCTTCATCCTGTTGGTTTCTGGCCCCAGTTCCAGGAACTGCATTACAGAGGCACAGTGATTTCCTTCACTGCTTTCCTATGTGCGTTTTCTAAGCGAAGATGGTTTGGCTGAATTGGAGCCCTTGCCAGTAAATTCCATCCTTTGTTTAGAATCCTGAAAAGATGGTGAGGAGCCCCCTTTGGGATCTGCAGTCATAGATGAGGACTTCACAGGTGCGCATGATCATGGCTAAGTGCCTGTTTCCTCCTCAAGATTAGAGGCGCCTCTGGGAGGAAGGAGAGACTTCTGGATCATAAACGTCAGGGCATATAGCATGCCCTGGCCTGACTCTGAGATCCAGAGGGCTATCTGGAGACTGAAGTGTGTCTCTGATAGAGTCTGGGCAGGGCCAGATGACCCAAATAAGCAAGGTAAGCTCAGACTTACTTGTGCTTATTAATCTTTAATGTAGTGAGAAACATGTGGAACTGTTCACTACAGATTAGTAAGTAAGCACAAGTAAGCTTGTGCTTACCTTGCTTACCGGATACTCTGTCCCTGCCTGGGATTGTAAATTTGAAAAGAGGTTTGATTCTATAGGAAAGTGCTGTATGTAGAGCTGGGAGAGAGACAGATGCCAGCCATACCTAGAAGCAGAATTCTTGATGTGTTGAGAAATGTGAAATTGTTTACTAAAGATGAGTAAGAAAGCACAAGCCTGTCCTTATCTTGTTTATTGGATAATCCAACATGAATCTGGGATTCAGAGAAAGTGGGAGAGAGACCCTAGTGTAGTGGTGTTCCTGAGTTTTGGGACTGTCATACACAGGGGAAGGGATCTGGGTTCAAGTCCTGGCTTGGCTATTTACCAGTGGTATTTCCTGATGATGTGTCCAAAGGTGTTTGTTATTGTTGTTGTTGTTGTTATGTGCCATCAAGTTGGACCCAACTCATAGCGACCCCTCCTTGGGTTTCCGAGGCAGTATCACTATGGAAGTAGATTGCCCCATCTTTCTTCCTAGGAGTGGCTGGTGGGTTTGAACCTCCAGCCTTCTGGGTAGCACTCAAGTGCCTTAGGTATTATGCTACCAGAGCTCCCAAAGTAGTTTGTTGTACAACAATAATACATTCCTCTTAGGTTGCTGGAAGCATGAAATGAGATAAGCCACATGAGGCTCTTTAGTATCAGACCCAGCACACAGCAAGGACTCAACACATGCCCCTCTTTCCCAGGGCCTCAGTTTTCTCATTTGTTAAACGGGTACATTAAACTGTTTCCCAGCATCCTTAGTGAAGGTGGAGACCATGAAGGGGTAGTCAGCCCATTGTGTTAAAGTAACAAGGAAGTGTGGTAGTCAGCAGAATAATGGCCCCCAAGGTATCTATATCCAATCCCTGGAACCTGTGACTATGTTATCTTACATAGCAAAAGGGATGTTGTAAATGTGATTAAGCTAAGGATTTTGAGCCTGAGAGATTATACTGGATTATCTAAGTGGGTCCAATCTAATCACATGAATCCTTAAAGAACCTTTCCCAGGCAAGGTCAGGGGCAGAAGATGTGATGATGGAGAGGTGGTCAGAGAGATGCAATGTTGCTGGCTTTGAAGATGGAAAAGACCATGAGTCAAGGAGGCAGTCTATAGAAGCCAGAAAAGGCAAGGAAATTAATTCTCCCCACCCAGAGCCTCCAGAAGAAAGGCAACCCTGCCTTGATTTGAACCTCCTGAGACCCGTGTCAGACTTCTGACTCCAGAACTGTAAGATGATAAATGCGTGTAGTTTTAAGACACTGTGTTTGTGGTATTTGTTACAGCAGTGTTACAGAACTCATACACACATCACATATTTACTCATTCTCTCCGTTAGTTTATTCATCCATCATTCAGCAACTATATTTTGAGTCCTGTTAGGAAAGGATACTTAGTTTCTGCCTCAAGTCTGTTCTTGTAGAGAGATAATTCCAACTCAGTTTGGTAAATTCTGTAACAGGAATATTGAAGCTTAGTTTGGTGAGAGCTACACTGGGGGATGCACAGGTTGCTATGGAAACATAGAGAAGGCACTTAACCCGGTTTAGGGATGGGACTGGGATTGTCAGGGAAGACTTCCTGTAGGAAGTGCCAGCTAAGAGACTTGAAAATATGAGCAGTGATTGACCTGAATTGAGGGGTCTGTTGGGCTGGGCTACTAACTGAAAAGTTGGTGGTTCAAATCCATCCAAAGTCACCTTGGGAGGAAGACCTGGCAATCAACTTTTGAAAGGGCACAGGCTTTGGAAACTCTATGGAGAACATAGGGTTCCTGAGAATGGAGTGCTTGTCATCCTGATGACTGAGGGTAGAGCTACATCTTTACAATGATTCAGACAAATTAGATAATGGACAGTTGTATATGCCCATATGTTGTGGATAAAACTGTTGTTATTGTCAGGAACCATCGAGACAGCTCCAACTCATAGAGACCCTATGTACAACAGGGCAAAACACTGCCATCCTCACAGTCTTTGCTATGCTTGAGCTCATCATTGCACCTACTTTATCAGTCACTTTATTGAGGGTCTTGCCCTTTATCACTGACCCTTTACTTTACCAACATAATATCCTTCTCCAGAGACTTGTCTCTTCTGACCAAAGTACAAGAGATGAAGTCTGGCTATTCTCACTTCTAAGGAGCATTCCAGTTGCACTTCTTCCACGACAGATTTGTTTGTTCTTTTGGCAGTCCATTGTACATTCAATATTCTTCGCCAACACCACAATTCAAATCCACCAATTCTTCTGTGGTCTTCCTTATGTATCATTCAGCTTTCACATGCAAATTTGTACCCACCATAAACTCGTTAACTTACCCTAGAGCAAAAAACAAAAAACAAACCCCATTGCTATCCATGATCCCATGTGCAAATCATTGCAGGAGGGAGGATCAAGAAGAGGTGAGTTTCTCTTAAGTAATCTTGCTCCCAGCATTTTTAGGCAGAGGGACTTGATTGTGCAAAGGCCCAGGGGCAGGAGGGGATCAGGGAAGAGGCCATGGTGAGGTAGTGAGCAAGAACTGAGTGGTGACAGATGAGGTTGGGGTGGTGGGCAAGAGCTAGATCCAGCAGGCTTTGAGCCAGAGTAAGAGATTTGGAATGTCTTCTGAGAAAATGGGGAGCCCTAGAAGACTTCTGAGCAGGATGTAACACAATCAAATCTGTATTCTGGAAAGATCACTTCTGGCAGCTGGGCAGAATGAATCTTGGATGTGAGAGGAGTGGTTGCCAGGACACCACCGAGGAGGCAATCGTGGTTTTTCAGGCAAGAACTGATGGTGGACTTGAGCAGGGCTCAGTCAGGGGTGGTGGGCAGGCAGCCCTAAGAGGCACTCAGAGACTAGAGCTGGGTGGGCCCGAGGTCTGATGCCTCAGCTCCCCTGAGTGACTGTGACAAGAAGGGCCAGGGATTGGTGGCAATGTTGCCATATCTGGGAAATAGCTATCCCAGACTGTGGGGGCAGCCTGTCACATTTCTGCCTGTTTCCTCTCCACGTAGCTATAATTCTGCTCCCCTGAGATTTACATACTTCCTCAAGTCTAAGGCTTTCTTTTCTCTCATCTCCTGGACAAAGTGGCATTTTCCAAAGCTGGGTCACACCAAAAACTGTTCTTATCAAGAGAGCTCAGATGATTTTTCTTCCTTTGAAAGCATGATCATCAGACCCAGGGGTATACTTTGTCAATTGTTTTGTGAAAACTTGCATTTGGACACTTCCTAGTATTTTTTTATTCCACGCTGTTCTAGAAGCAAATATATATCTATGTGTGTATATATAAATGGGAGCTCTGGTGGAGTAGCGCCTAAGGCATTTGACTATTAACTAGAAGTCTGGCAATTCAAACCCACTAGCCACTCCTCGGAAGGAAAGTTGGGCAATCTACTTCCATAGTGATAGCGCCTCAGAAACCCAAGGAGGGGTTGCTATGAGTCAGACCCGACTCAATGGTAGTGAGTTTGATTTGGCATACTAACATATATATATATATATATATATATATATATATATACACATACATACACGTGTGTGTTAGTTGCAATTGAGTTAATTCTTGTATCTATATGTATGTATATATATATACCCACTGCCATTGAGTCGATTCAAATTCACAGCAACCTCCATTGGGTTTCCACGAAGGTAAGTAAGTCTTTATGGAAGTAGATCACCCCATCTTCCTTCCAGGGAGTGGCTGGTGGGTTTGTATGTATGTATTATATATGTATGTATGTATGTGTGTGTGTGTGTATATATGTATATTTAAACTTGCCCTCACTTTGAAATGATTTAACTAACCCCTATTTGCAACAAATTCTTCATCATAGTCACCTTCACTTGCTTTTAAATAATTTAAAAGACTTCAAGCCTTTTCTTGCACTAAAATAAAGACTAAATAATAACTGCATGCACCTATGCCAAGTGACACACAGATTCTTAAAGTCACAGGAACAAATCTCGTTCATAACCCTGGGACTGCTTATATTTTAAAATTATATATACACACACACACACAATTTTATATATAATCATTTTTACATATTTTGCTATAACAGTTAAGTGTTCTGCTGCTATCCTAAACGTTGGCAATTTGAACCCATTCAATGGTTCTATGGGAGAAAGATGTGGTGGTCTGCTCTGGTAAAGATTACAGCCTAGAAAACCCTATGGGATAGTTCTTTTTTGTCACATGGTGTCACTATGAGTGGGAATCAACTCAACAGCATCTAATAACAACAGAAATACTTTATTGAGTTATAATATATCCAACAAACAAACAAACAAACTCACTGACAATCGAGTCGACTTCAACTCATAGTGACCCTACTGGACAGAATGGAACTACCCCATAGGTTTTCCAAGGCTATAAATCTTTACAGAAGCAGACAGCCTCAACTTTCTCCCACAGAGCAACTGGTGGGTTCAAACCACTGACCTTTTGGTCAGCAGCCAAGTGCCTTAACCACTGTGCCACCAGAGCTCCCATGAGTTGTAACACAGAGTGAATATAAATAGTGAAGTTGACATATTTACAATAAATTTTAAAATATAAGCAGTCCCAGGGTTATGAATGAGATTTGTTCCTGTGACTTTAAGAATCTGTGTGTCATTTGGCATAGGTGCATGCAGTTATTATTTAGTCTTTATTTTAGTGCAAGAAAAGGCTTGAAGTCTTTTAAATTATTTAAAAGCAAGTGAAGGTGACTGTGATGAAGAATTTGTTGCAAATAGGGGTTAGTTAAATCATCTCAAAGTGAGGGCAAGTTTAAATAGCATTAAAGCAGACTTTCAAAGATGATGATGCCCTGCTCAAAGATGGCCAATTGAGCTTTTTTGAACATGTGTGACTCTCCACAGTCCTGCCAATAATCCAGTCTTATAAATAGGGCTTCTGAAAGGACTTTCTATGCCTCTTTGGATCTTCCATTCCAGGGCTTTGACCTGTAATTTTTCCCGTTCAAATTTCTGTGACAGATCACCCAGATTGTACATTTGAGTTTGTTCCTGTTTCACTTCGTAGACTATAACAGAACTAGTTTAAAGCTCTGCATTAAAGGGCAAGTAGGAATTGTCTGTAAATTGGATGATCATAACCCAGGGACTGCCTATATAGCTCGACGGGAGTCCTTGGGGGGTGTAAATAGTTAAGTGCTTGGCTGCTAACCAAAAGGTTGGCAGTTCAAGTCCACTCAGAGTTGCTTTAAAAGTGATCCACTTCCCAAAAAATCAGTTATTTAAAACCCTATGGAACCCAGTTCTACTCTGACACATATGGGGTGGCCATGAATCAGAAGCGACTTGAGGGCAACTGGTTTACACCTATTTGGGGATTTGGCTTGGCAATCTACTTCTGAAAAATCAGCCATTCAAAACCCTATGAAGCACAGTTCTACTCTGACACACATGGGGCGGCCATGAGTTGGAATCAAGTTCATGAGAGCTATTTTTAATAGCTTGATGAATTTTTACCTATGTTTATAGTGCTAGCATCACCACTCAGATCAAGATGTAGAACATTTCCATTTACACAGAAAGTTTCCTGTGCTCCTTTGTAGGCAATAAATGCCCCCTCCCTCATCCACTCCAAGCAACCACTCTCTGACTTTTATCCCTGATCTTTGTATAATGGACTCATTCATCAAGTTTTCCAGTAATATATCAGACAGTGTTTCACTGCTATTCATAAGGTTTTCACTGGCTAGTTCTCTGAGAAGTGGATGGCCCCTTCCTTCTTCCAAGTCTTTCTTAGTCTGCAAGCTCTGCCGAAACCTGTCCATCATGGGTGACCCTTCTGGTATTTGAAATACTGATGGCATAGCCTCCAGCCTCACAGCAACATGCAAGCCACCACAGTATGACAAACTAACAGATGAGTCAGAACATAAAGAAAACAAAATTTACAACTGGACCAATGAGCAACATCACGATAAATAGAAAAAAGATTGATGTTGTCAAAGATTCCAGTCAAAGATTACTGGATCCACAATCAACAGCAATGGAAGCAGCAGTCAAGAAATCAGATGATGTATTGCACTGGGAAAATCTGCTGCAAAAGCCCTCTTTGAAGTGCAGAAGAGCAAAGAATTCTCTTTGAAGATGAATATGTGCCTAACCCAAGCCATGGTATTTTCAGTAGGCTCTTATGCATGTGAGAGCTGGACAATGAATAAGGAAGACCGACAAAGAGTTGATGCTTTTGTTGTGGTGCTGGGGAAGAGCACTGAAGGTATGTACCATGGACTTCCAGAAGAATGAACAAATCTGTCCTGGAGGAAGTGCAGCCAGAATTCTCCTTGGAAGTGAGAATGGCCAAACTTCATCTCACCTACTTTGGTCATGTTGTCAGAAGGGACCATTCCATGGAGAAGGATATCATGATTAGTAAAGTGGAGGGTCAGCGAAAAATGAGAAGACCCTCAATGAGAAGGATTGACACAGTGGCTACAATGATGGGCTCAGGTATAGCAAGGATTGTGAGGCTGGCGCAGGACTGGGCAGTATTTCATTCTGTTGTGCATAGGGTCGCTATGAGTTGGAGCCAACTCCACAGCACCTAACAACAACAACAACAACATAATGGACTCATACAATAGGTAGGCTATTGTATCTGGTTTCTTACACACAACAAAATGTTTTTTGAAATTCATCCACGCTACTGCATTTCTCCATAGTCATTCTTTTTAATGTTAAGTAATATTGTATTACTTGAATGTACCAATTTCTTTATCCAGTCTCTGATTGATGGATAAAAGCCAACTTATTTTAAGCAAAGCACTTGTAGGTCGTGTTGGATTTCAAGAACAGAATGTAAGGGCTGCGTGGAAGGAAACTTACAGATCACCTGTCTTGATTTTTTTATTTTGTACCTGAGGCCCAGAGAAGGAAAGTGACTAGCCCAAGGTTGCACAGCTTTGTTAGGACAGAACTAAAGTTCAAATCAAGTCTTATACTTTTTCTGGTGAGTCAGTGTTCTCACCCCTCCTCCTTATCTCCCTGTATCTCATAAATAGATGTGGAAAAATTAATACCTTGCTTTCTAAAAGATTTGCCACAGACAATTTACATGCACAATCCCCCTAGGTGTGTAAATGCAATTTATTTTCAAGGTGTCAGGGACATTCATATATGCAGTGAGGTAGATTAAGAAAATACCCATAAAAGAGGAAAACAGATGATCCACGAGAACCAATCTACCTGCAGCAAAGTTGGGTGCTGTAAAACGAAAAACAGGGGAAGGCATTTTTCAGTTAGCATTACAGAGATACTGCTATTATTCCAGAAGTGACTTTTTTTCTCTTTCTAGGCTTTATAGTATATATCAGACAGTATTTCAGCGCTACTCATAAGGTTTTCACTGGCCAATTCTTTGAGAAGTGGATGGCCCTTTCCTTCTTCCAAGTCTGTCTTCGTCTGGAAGCTCCACTGAAACCTGTCCACCATCAGTGAGCTTGTTGGGTTTTGTAATAATGGTGGCATAGCCTCCAGCCTCACAACAACACACGCAAGCCAACACAGTATGACAGACTGACAGATGAGGCCTCAGGTGTAACAAGGATTGTGAAGCTGGCGCAGGACCGGACAATGTTTTGTTCTGTTCTATGTAGGGTTGCAATGAGTTAGATTTGACTTCAATGGCAGCTAACAAGAAGCTTTATATTACTGAAAAAATCACAGGGAATGAGATAGATGTGGGTTCAAGTCCTGACTCCAACCCTTTGCAGAAGTCTGACCTTGACCAAGTGACCACTTCCCTGAGCCTCAGTGTCCTTCACTGTAAAATGGACATAAGAGTAGTGCCGGTTTGATAATGGTAGTGATCCCGTGTGTTACAGAGTAAAATCGCTCCCTAGGGTTTTCTTGCCTATAATCGTTACGGAAGGAGCTCTGTGGTGAAGTGGGTGAAGCTCTCAGCTGCTAACCAAATTGTTAGCATCAGTTGCTCTGAGAGAGAAAGATGTAGCAATCTGCTTCTGTAAAGAATATAGCTTTGCAGCTGTATGGAAAGTGAATTTGCTCTGTAAACGTTCACCCAAATCACAATAAAAATTAAAAACAAACAAACAAAAAAGAAAAAAGCTTTGGAAACCCTATGGGGTGGTTCTGCTCTGTCCTATAGGATTGCTATGAGTCAGAATTGACTTGAGGGCAGTGGATTAGGTTTTGAGTTAATCTCTAAACAAGCAGATCACCCGATTTTTCCTCTGCAACACTGCTGAGTGAGTTTGAACTGCCAATCTTTAGGTTCATAGTTGAGTGCAAAATTTGCACCATGTGGGGTCTCCATGAATTGGAATTGAGAGCAACAGATTTGGGATGTTTTTCTCATAATGTTGGGTAGCTTGTTGGATCTGAATTTGTATCTCCAGAGAGGAAACCCTTGGGAAGACAGGGTAACACCTGGAAGTAGTTAAGGTCAGGAAGTGGGAATTGGGACTGGAGTCTGTGGAAGGCCATTTTCTGCCTATAAAGTTTGACATTTTCCTTGGCAAGAGCTATCTTCCTTTCGAGCCTCTGGTACCTGGCCTTGTCTGTCTGTGTAGTTCTACCTGGGGTCCCATCTGAGGAAGGGAGACCAAGAATATGGAAAGGCTTGTGTGACTTGGAGGACACAGGACCAAGCAAAGGCAGTCTTAATGAGGAGCCACAGCCTGACACCAAGCTAAAGAAGGGCTGAGCTGTAAGAGAAAGTCCTTGAGTAGGTATCTCTGATGTTTTCTTTGACTCTTCAAGGCCCCAGGATATGTTCCTAATGGGGGCCTCAGGATCTGAGTTGTCTAGAGCAGGGGAAGGTGCTTGGTTTGCTGGGCAGCTCTGGGTTGGGATTCCTGCTCCCACACTGATTAGCTGTGTGACCTCGTTGTTGTCATGAGTTACCCTTGAGTTGGCTCTGACTCATGGCGACCCCACGTAAACAGAACGAAATGCTGCCTACTCCTGAGCCATCGTCTCGGTTGTTGGTCTATGAAGAGTCCATTGTTACAGCCATAGCGTTAGTCCATCTCATTGAGAGTTTCCCTCACTTTTACTGGCCCTCTACTTTCCCAAACACGATGTTCTTCTCCAGCAATTGATCCGTCAGATAACATGTCTGTTCTGGTTACCTACTGCTGCTCTGACAAGAAATATAGCACAAATGGGATGGCCTTAACAAACAGGAGTTCTTACAATTTGGAGGCTTTAAGTCTGAGTTCAAAGTGCCAGGTTCTAGAGGCCAGGTGAAAACCCCTCAGCCTTGGGCTCAGCTCCCTCCAGCTTCTGGCCCACTGAAGCTGCCTATATATATATATATATATATATATATATATATATATATATGTTGTTACGTGCCGTCGAGTCGGACCTGACTCATAGCGACCCCTCCTTGGGTTTCCGAGGCAGTATCACTACGGAAGTAGATTGCCCCATCTTCCTTCCGAGGAGTGGCTGGTGGGTTTGAACCACCAGCCTTCTGATTAGCAGTCAAGTGCCTTAAGCACTATGCTACCAGAGCTTATATATATAGATAGATAGATAGATAGATAGATAGATAGATATACACACACACACACACACATATATAGGCATTTCTTCACTCAGACAGCTGCTAGCTGCTGAGACTGCCAAGCCCAAGGTTGACAAGTGAAAAGGCACAGTTCCACAGTTCTGATATTACCAAGCCACACAGCAGGCCATTAATTCAAGTCCATTGTAAGTCCCAAAGTTGGCAGAACATGGCAGGCTGCTGAACAATGACACAGCTACATGCAGGGTCCAAGCATGCCATAAGCGAGAGACCATTCCCCAAGGCTTCTGCTTATATACAGGAAGCAGACCATGTTCCCTAAGGCAGCTACTCAGCTGCTCACAGTAGATTCCACCATGGAGTTGATTACTAGTCTCATCACAAGGAATACTATATCTAGCTGCCCAGCCACTTAATGAAGCTTAGCCAAGTTGATGCACTAACTGAACTACCACAATGTCCAAAGACTTGAACAATATCTTGTGGTCTATAGGGTTTTCACTGGCTACTTTTGAAAGTAGATCAAGCCATTCTTCCTAGTCGACCTCAGTCTGGAAGCTCCACTGAACCTGTCCACTATGGGTGATGCTGCTGGTATTTGAAATACTAGTGGCACAGCTTCCAGCACCATGGCAATACTCAAGCCACCACAGTATGACAAAGTGACAGTATGACCTTGGGTAAGTTATTTTTCCTCTCTCAGCCTCAGTTTCTCCTTCTGCAAAATGGCAGGAGTGGGGTAAGGGGAGTCATCTCTATTGGGAATATTGTGAGAATCTAATGAAAAGACAATGGAAAAACAAGAGTGGGTCAAATTGAATTCCCTTTCCCCAGTTCTAGCTGATGGTTGAGACATCTCCAGGCCATACCAACTAACTGACTTGCTAAATAACTGAAAGCTCCCCATCCCAATCTAAGCAATCCAATCAGCTTCCACAGCAGACGACAAAATTCACAGACTGTCTGGCCCCAACACAAGAAGAAAATCGCAGCACACAATTCATGATTGAAAAGCATGCCATCCTTCTTCTGTGAGGAGCAAGGAATGTGTGTCTCTCAGTCTTTCCTGGTGAATAGATGTTGCTTGCCATGCTACTTGAGCAAGTGCCTTTCTATCTCTGACTTTCTGTGCTTGAAATAAGTGGGATAATAATTGCAACTATGTTGCAAGATTATTGTGAGGATTAAATGAAGTAATGATTGTAGAAACTTGTTAAGTGTAGTGGTTATAAGAGAATGGGTCTTGGCCAGAAAAACTAGATGGTACCAGGCTACCACTGTTGTTCTGGTTACCTAGTGTCACTCCGACAAGAATATACCACAAATGGGATGGCCTTAACAAATAGGAGTTTATTCTTACAATTTGGAGGCTTTAAGTCTGAATTCCAAGTGCCAGGCTCTAGAGGCTGGGTGAAAGGCCCTCAGCCTTGGGCTTCAGCTCTGCCTCCTGCTCCCAGCCCACTGGAGCAACAGGCTTTTCTTCACTCAGACAGCTGCTGGCTGCTGAGGCTGCCAAGCCCAAGGTTGACAACAAGTAAAAAGGCACAGTCCTGATGTTACCAAAGCACATGGTAGGCCATTCATTCAAGTCCACCGAAAGTCCCAAGGTTGGCAGAGCATGGCAGGCTGCTGAACAACAACACGGCTACATGCAGGGTTCAAGCGTGCCATAATCTAGAGACCATTCCCAAAGCTGTTTCTTATATACAGGAAGCAGACCACACACCCAAAGGCAGCTACTCAGCTGTTCACAGTAGATTCCACCATGGAGTTGATTACCTGTCTCATCATTGGGAATACTACATCCAGCTGCCCAGTCACTCAACCAGCCCTAGCCAACTTGACACACAAACTTAATCACTACAACTGTCAACCACTTGGAAAGGGATCAGTGCAAGAGATCCTGGATAGAGTGGGAGAACAACGTACAACAAAACTCAAAATCATAAAAAAGACCAAGCTTACTGGTCTGGTAGAGCCTGGTGAAACCCCTGAGACTATGGTCCCTAGTCAGACTTTAGGCCTGGAATTGAACTCATTCCAGCCAAACAATAAACAGGCGTATAGGGTGAACATTTATACCAGGTACACTCCTTAGAACAATCCACTGTGGGAGATCTGGAGGGCAGTATCTGCACAGGGAGATAGCTCACGGGGCAGGAATGCATAGGAAAGAAGGACACAGGGAAGAGGTAACTACAGGGAGGAAGTGGGAAGAAAGCTGTTACATAATGGGGATTGCAATCCATGAAACAAAATGTGTATGAACTGCTGTATGGAAAATGAATTTGCTCTGCAAACTTTCATCTAAATCACAATTTTTAAAAAAATTAAATGAAAAAAGAGAGAGAGACAAAGAATGGGCCTTGGATTCAGGCTGGGTTGAAATCCTCCATCTCCACCACTTTTTGGTTGTTAAATGTTGGGAAAAATTGTTTAACCTCTTTGAATCTCGATTTCCTCATCTATAGAATGGGTGCAGTAGCCCTGGGTAGTACAAAGGGTTAATGCGTTCAGCTGCTAACTGAAAGGCTTGAGGTTGGAGTCTACCCAGAGGTAACTTGGAAGAAAGGCTTGATAATCTGCATCTGAAAAATCAGCCACTGGTGACCTTATGGAACATGGTTCTACTGACACACACGAGGCCTCCATGAGTCGCAGAATTGACAATAACTGTTTCCTTCTTTCTTTAAATGGGGATATGACTAGAATCTACCACAGAGTAATTGGATAATGCTAACAAGATAAATGTCTAAGGAAGCTCCTGGGATCTTCTCAGCCTTGACTGTGAGAGGTGGAGGAATGGGAATGAGCAGTCATTTAGTATCTATCTGCTATGTGCCCAGTACTTGATGGACTTGGTCAAATATAAATAAATTAGCCCATGTCCTATCACATTCCTTTGAGTGCTCAGATACTGCAAATGATTAAGTGCTGGGCTACTAAACAAAGGTTGGAGGTTTGAGTCCACCCTGAGGCAACTTGGAAGAAAGGTCTGGTGGTCTACTCCCAAAAGATCACAGGCACAAAAACCCTCTGAAGCACAGCTCTCCTCTGACACATATGGGGTCACTGGGAGTCAGAGTTAACTCCTCAGTAACTGCTTCTGTTTTGTTTTGTTTTGAACACATTCCTTAGAGTGTGTGTGAAGAGCCATGAAGGGGAGACCTAGCCTTCACCTATAATAGGGCTTCTCTCTTCATTCAACAAACCATGAGTCAGGCCGATCTTTATCTTTACCACTTACCAGGCACAAGCATGCCCCCAGCAACCCTTCAAAGTAAGGGACACTGTTATCCCCATTTTACAGATGGGGAAACTGAGGATCAGAGAAGTGAGGTCACTTACCCAAGGGCACAGTTTAAAATGAGTGCACCTGAGAGTAAAGCCCAAGTCTGTCTGTCCTTGGCTTTCCCTGGAGGAGACCTCTTCAGCCATGTTTCCAGACAGCAGAGGAAGGCACAGGAGCCAGAACTCCTGATTGTTTCCTGAACCCAAGGCTGTGCCTTTTTTTCCATGTGTGTGGGAGCCAGCAGAACAGTGAAAAAAAAAAAAAAAAAAACCCAACACCCGCTAATGGCCAGAGTTGTCATGATACTCTTGAGCCGGAATTTTACTACCATAGGAACAATACAAAACAAAGGCCAGCCAGGAAACTAGTCTGTGGGAGGCTGATTCTGGGACAGTGGCTGGAAGGGGTGTTTGGCCTTCAAAATCTCATTTCACCCTGGGAAGAACCAGCCAAACCAAAAAATAAAAAAATAAAAAATACCTCGCTGCTGTAGAATCGGATTCAACTCCTTGGGTTTCCGAAGCAGTACCACTACGGAAGTAGATTGCCCAACCTTTCTTGTGAGGAATTGCTGGCAGGTTTGAATCACCAGCCTTCTGGTTAACAGTCAAATCCTCAGTCACTATGCCACCAGAGCTCTTGGGAGAACCGGCAAGATTGACATAATTATCTCCATTTCATACAGGAAGAACTGAGGCTCAGAGAAGAGAAGTGATATGTCCAGTTCACACATTGATCTGCAATAAAATCAGGATTCAACACTCATTCTGTGTGACTCCAAAGCCCCATTTTTCCTGTTACCATATTGCCCCCTTCCAGAAGGAGAACAATTTTTAAAATGAAAAAAGAGTATGGAGTATTGTTACTGAAATTCAATTATATTGCTGTAACTGGTAGACAGGGAATTAAAGCATAGTGAATCCTTAACTATTACCAACCCACCAAAACAGCTGTCTGTGTTCTACCATTTAAGAACCTTTGGTCAGCTTTACATCATTTTATTTTTTCACATCTGTTAACCTGTTGTGTCATTGTTGTTATGTGCCATCGAGTCGTTTCTGACTCATGGCGACCTTATGTACAAAAAACGAAACTCTGCCCGGTCCTGTGCCAGCCTCACTATCCTTACTATATCTGAGCTCATTGCTGCAGCCACCATGTCTATCCATCTCATTGAGGGCCTTCCCCTCTTTCGTTGACCTTCCACCTTACCAAGCATGACATCCGTCTCCAGTGAATGGTCCCATCCGACGACACAACCAAAGTAGGTGAGATGAAGTCTGGCCATTCTCACTTCCAAGGAGCATTCCGGCTGCACTTCTTCCAGGACAGATTTGTTAGATCTTTCAGCAGTCCATGGTACTTTCAGCATTCTTCGGCAGCACCACGACTCAAAAGCATCAACTCTTCTTCGATTTTCTTTATTCAGTAAATCTTTATGGAAGTAGATTGCCACATCTTTCTTCCATGAGTGGCTGGTGGGTTTGAACTGCCAACCTTCTGGTTAGCAGTCAAATGCCTTAGGCACTGTGCCACCAGAGCTCCAGACACCAGATGAAGATAGAGAGACTAAAGTTTATTAGTAGTTACCTGAGGTAGGGAGGAATGGGGGAGACATTGCTTAGGAAACACTGAGCTTCTATTAAGGTTTATGGGGACATTTGGCAACAATTATGGGTGATGGATGCACAGCACAATTAATGTAATTAATATCACTAAATTGTATACCTGAAAAATGTTAAATTGGCAAATGCTGTGTTATATATATATATATATATATTTACAACAATTAAAAAAAAAATGTAAAAGCTTTGAAAGACAGGAAATTCCCAGACAAGCTATGGAAATGTGGGGTTTACATTAACTTTACCCAAAGAATTTGGACTTTATCCTTATTTTCAGTGATAATCCCTGAAAAGAAAAGAAGAAGAAAACCCCCAGAAACCTAGGAATTTAAGTGTCCTGAACAAAGGCTCCAGGCCACATTTATCTGTTAGGCAAATGAATCAAGTGATTCTGGAGTGGGGGCCAGGCTAAAAGACCCACCACGGGGTACCTTGTGATCACTTAGTGAAATCAACTGATCTCAGAGGAGGGGAACTAGAATTTGTATTACTGAATGAGACCCTCCCAACAAAAGCTATGGACACAGAAGCTCTATGGGCTTCCTGGTTAGCAAAAACCATCTGCTTTCAGAAAGATCCTTTTTGGAAAATGGAAACTGTATTGGGAACCCTCCAGACCTCTGTGTGTCTCCTTGTATCCTTCTCTGATATAATAAAACTGCAAACCTAAGTATAGTTCTTGTTGTGAATTCTGTGGGTTGTTCCAGTGAATTACAGAACCTGAGGGAATAGAGGAAGCCAACAGAAAAGGAGAGGGGGTGGGAATCCCACCCAGAATCGCGCCCACCCTGCTCCCATCATGGTTTATAGCTAGCATTCTGAAAGGGTAGTGGAAAAACCTCAAATTTGTAGCCAGCAAGTCAGAAGTGAGGGAGTTATGGAGACCCCCAGCTTGAGGCTGGCATCTGAGGTCTTAGGCAGACTGGGCAGTCTGGAGGACAGTGCCCTTTAATTTCTGAGATCTGACCTCACTCTAGGTAGCTAGGGTTAGAGGAGAAAGTGCAGCATGGGCAGCAGGTGTTAGAACTAAACAGAGAAGTGAACAATGGGGTTTTATTTGTTATATCCTCAAGACTGTGACAGAAAAAGTGGAGTTGATATTTGATTTGATTACTTATCCACTTAGGAGGACTGAGGTTGGCATGGGCCTAGGGTCTAGGTCATTGAGTGTAGCTCTGCAAAGCCTCTGGCCACAAAAATTCAAAGACAATAAATACACTTAAGGCATAACTCTCTTGATGGCACTCAGAAAACCAGAGGCATTGTTCACCCTCCTTTGGCTCTGCCATTGCCCCACTAGCTAGGCTAATGACTTCTGGTCTGGGCACAGTTCTGGGGTTGGGAGGGAGATGCCTTCAGGAAGGGGACAGAGCTATACCCGGGCCCCTCACAGCAGATGCACACAGAGCAGTGGACAGAGAGTTAGGAGACTGGTTCTAGGCCAGTTGACCCAAGCCAACTGGAAATGCCCAGCTCTTAGTTTCTTTGGATAGATAATGGCTGTTGTCGTTATCAAGTGCTATTGAGTTGGTTCTAACTCATAATGACCCCACATTAGGAAGGAAATGCTGCCCAGTCCTGGACCATCCTTAAAATCTTTGCTGTGTTTGAACCTATTGATGCAGCCACTGTGTTGATCCTTTTTTTTTTTTTTTTTTTTTTGAGGGTCTTCCTCTTTTTTGCTGACCCTCTACCAACCATAATATCCTTCTCCAGGGACTGGTTCCTCCTGACAACATGTCTACAGCATGTAAGATGAAATCTCACCCTCCTTGCTTCTAAGGAGCATTCTGGCTGTATTTCCAAGACAAATTTGTTCATTCTGCCATAACCAAACAAACCCACTGCCATCGAGTTGATTCCAACTCATAGTGAGCTACACTGGGTTCCAAGGAGGTAAATATTTACAGAAGTAGATTGCCTCATCTTCCTTCCATGGAGCAGCTGGTAGGTTTGAATCACCAACCTTCTGGTTAGCAGCCAAATGCCTTAGGCACTGCACCACCAGAGTTCATCATTCTTCTGCAGTCCATAGCAATGTCAATATTCTTCTCTGGTCTTTTTTATTCATTGTCCAGCTTTCACATGCTCATGAGGTGGTTGAAAATATCACTAAAATAATGGTGGTAGCCAACAATTAGGAGTGGGTGAGGATTTGTAGCCTCCCCACAATCTTGTTTGTTGCTTTTGTCAGATGCCTTGAGTTGATTTTGACTCATGGTGACCCTATGTGACAGAGTAGAGCTCCATAGGGTTTTTTTTTTGGCTTTAATCTTAATGCAAGAAGATTGCCAGGCCTTTTCTTCTGTGGTACCACTGGGTGGGTGTAAGCCGTCAACATTCAGGTTAGCCACTTGAGTGCTAAACAGACATTTATTAGACAATTATTTATCAGCAAGCAGGCTCCAAATATTTAATACATGTTCTTAGATTCAGGAAATTCAGGGCAGACATAACAGGACTCCAGAACCACATTCTGTCACCCTTATAGTTCACATCAGGTAGCCAGAATCATCCAAAACCGACATCTGTACACAGGTTCAAGTAGGGCCCAGCCTGAAGAGCTGTCTGTGAGGGTACAGATCCTAGGCCTTGTTCTTCCAGGAGAGGGGGTGCTTCTAAAATAGTTTAGCCAAGCTATATATTTTAAAGACCAGTAGTTTCATTGGTAGCATCTGTTTCTAGCACCCATTAAAATGGTTAACAAGCCACTAATTTCACCTCTGAAAACCTGTTTATTTTTAACGTTCATTATGCTAATCAGCAAAGCCTCTGTGGTAGTGTTGATCACAGCTAAAGATAAAAGAAACCTTTGTAGCAGTGACTTCTGGCACCATCAAACAACAAAGGCTTCCTGGACAGGGTGCTCTTGGCCACCCTTGGTCCATGAATTTCAGATTAAGCAGCCATCTCCCGTGAAGTAGTAGCTTAAACCAGGAACACACAGTTATATCATTTCATCTTATCTTCAGTATTTTAAACTTAACGGAGACATTGTGGCAGCCATCTTCTGAGAGTTAACTCACCTTGTCAGGCCTCAATATCCCCGTTTGTCAGGTGCTAACACCTGATACTCTTGGTGCATCCTCCTATCATGCGACAGAGTCTTGGGAGAGGCTGGTTATCTTTTAATGCTTTCTGTTTGGGTAAGGAGCTCTCATGGCAAAGTGGGTAAGACATTTGGCTGCTAACCACAAGGTCAGCAGTTCAAACCCACCAGCTACTTCATGGAGGAAGATGAGGTAATCTGCTTCCATAAAGATTTACACCCTTGGAAACCCAAAGGGGGTTGCTATGAGTCAGAATCAATTCGATGGCAGAGCATCTCTTTGGGTAGGGTCCTGGATGGTGCAAAAGGTTAAAACACTTGGCTGTTAACTGAAAGATTGGAGGTTCAAATCCACCCAGAGGAACCATGGAAGAAAGACCTGATGATCTACACCAAACCCATTGCTGTTGAGTCAATTCCAACTCATGGCAACCCTCTGTGTGCAAGAGTAGAACCATGCTTCATAGGGTTTTCAGTGACTGATTTTTCAAAAGTAGACTGCCAGGCCTTTCTTCCTCAGTGCCTCCAGATGGATTCAAACTACCAATATTTCAGTTAGTAGATGAACTGAAACCACTAGCATTAGCCAGAGACCTTCTGTAAGATTATAGCAAAGGACAATTACCCTAGGAGAATGTGCTATTTGCTGCTGTCAGAACCAATCCTCACCAAACATTTTTTGGTTCAGCCCCTCATTCATTGCTTCACTTACCATTTCTTTTGGGTATTTTCTGTGTACCAGTGACTGTCCTAGTGTTAATTTGCTGTCTCCCCTGTTAAACCCTAAGCTGTATTCCCTGTGCCTAGCAGTGTGTTGGCACTCAATAAATATTTCTGGAATGCTGGAATGACAGAAAGGTGAAAGAAGCCTAGGGCTGGCTGCCTATGAGGGAAATAGAGGCATGTCTGCAGAGACATCAGACATGATCCCCTCCAGGATTCTTTGGCATGAATTTTTTTTTCAATTTTTAAAATTTATTTTTTTATTGTTGTTGTTGAGCATATACACAGCAAAACACCTATCAATTCAAAAATTCCTACATGTACAATTTAATGACATCGATTACATTCTTTGGGTTTTGTTACCATTCTTATCTTCTTTCTCTGAGTTGTTCCTCCCCCATTAACATAAACTCACTGCCCCTAAAGGGTCTATCTACTTTTTCCGAGTTGCTGTTGTCAACTTGAGCCCATGTAGATAGTTTTACCAACTTCTGCAGTCTGAAATTGACCAAACATGCAGTCAAGATGTATTGATGATTATTGGTGATTGGAATGGAAAAATTGGAAGCAAAGAAGAAGCATCTGTAGTCGGAAAATATGGCCATGGTGAAAGATATACACTGGAGACCTCATGATAGAATTTTGTAAAGCCAATGACTTATTCATTCCAAATACCCTTTTTAAAAAACATTAATGGTGACTGTACACATGGACCACACCAGATGGAAAACACAGGAATCAAATCAGCTACATCTGTGGAAAGAGTTAATGTAGAAGCTCAGTATCATCAGTCAGAACAAGACCTGGGCTGATGGTAGAGCAGACCATCAATTGCTCATATGCAAGTTTAAGTTGAAACTAAAAACAATTAAAACAAATCCATGAGAGCCAAAATAGGACCTTGAGTATATTCCCATCTAGAGACTCTTTGAAGAAGAGATTCAATGCATTGAACGCAAATGGCCAAAGACCAGACAAGTTGTGGGATGAGATCAAGGACATCATACATAAAGAAAGCAAAAGGTCATTTAAAAGATAGAAAAAGAAGAAAATACCCAAGCAGATATCAGAAGAGACTCTGAAACTTGCCCTTGAAAGGAGAGTACAGCGAATGGAAGAATTGATGAAGTGAATGAGCTAAACAGAAGGTTTCAAAGGGCAGCTCAAGAAGACAAAGTGAAGTATTATAATGAGTTGTGCAAAGCCCTAGAGTTAGAAAATCAAAAGGGAAGAATACTAAGCATTCTCAAGCTGAAAGAACTGAAAAAAAAAAAAAAGAACTATTAAAGCCTTGAGTTGAGTTGAGTTGAATATTGAAGGATTCCATGGACAAAGTATTGAACAACACAAGAAGATAGAAGGAATACACAGAGTCACTGTACCAAAAAGAATTGGTTGGCATTCAGCCATTTCAGGAAGTAGCATATGACCAAGAACTAAAGCAAAAACCAAGCATAAAGGATGAAGTCCAAGCTTCACTGAAGGCATAGGTGAAACATAAGCCTTCAAGAATTGATGGAATACCCACTGAGATGTTTCAACAAATGGATGCAGTACTGGAAGCTTGTTTATGCCAAGAAATTCGGAAGATAGCTACCTGACTAACTGCATGGAAGAGATCCACATTTGTGGTCATTGCAAAGAAGAGTTATCCAACAGAATGTGGAAATTAGCAAACTGTACCATTAATGGGAGCTCTGGTGGCATAGTGCCTAAGGCATCTAACTGCTAACCAGAAGTCTGGTGGTTCAAACCCACCAGCCACTCCTTGGAAGGAAGACTAGCAATCTACTTCCTTAGAGATACTGCCTCAGAAACCCAAGAAGGGGTCGCTATGAGTCAGAAACAACTCAACGGCAGTGAGTTTTTGTTTGTTTGTTTGTTTGTATCATTAATATCATATGCAAGCAAAATTTTGCAGAAGATAATTTAAAAATGGTTACAGTAGTACATTGACAGGAAACTGCCAGAAATCCAAGCTGGATTCATAAAAGGACATGGAACGAGGGACATAATTGCTGATGTTAAATGGATATTGCTTGAAAGCAGAGAATACCAGAAAGATGTTTACCTGTGCTTTATTGACAAGGCAAAGATATTTGACTGGGTGGATCATAACAAATTATGGGTAACATCGTGAAGAATGGGAATTCCAGACACTTTATTGTGCTCATGAGGAACTATAGACCAAGAGGCAGTCATTCCAACAGAATAAGAGGATAGTGCACAGTTTAAAATTAGGAAAGGTGTGTGTGTCAAGGTTGTATTCTTACTCAATCTATATACTGAACAAATAACCGCAGAAGCTGGACTATGTGAAGAAGAATGTGGCATCAGGATTGGAAGAAGACTCATTAACAACCTGAGATATGCAGATGACACAATCTTGCTTGCTGAAAGTGAAGAAAATTTGAAGCACTTGCTGATGAAGATCAGAGACTTATCCTTCAGTATGAATTATACCTCAACATAAAGAAAACAAAAATCCTCACAACTGGACCAATAAGTAACATCACAATAAATGGAGAAAAGATTGAAGTTGTCAAGGGTTTCATTTTACTCAGATCCACAATCAACACCCATGGAAGCAGCTGTCAAGAAATCAGATGATGAGTACTGGTAAGATGGTAGACTAGGCAGAAAGACTGCACAGACCTTCTTCAACAAAGAAAAGGGAAAACAATTAACACAGACACAGATGATAATCATGGACCCCTGAGCCTTGAAGGGAAAGATATAGAAGTGGACTAAACCCCAACTAGCAGAAGAATTTGCATGAAAATACCACAAAAGGAGACATACAGAGCTGCGGAGCTGCGGCCTGGCAGCGATCCTGAGTGATCTTGATGGCACAGACAGCTTGGAGAGTGCCGAATAGTGGTAGGACCTAAGAATTAACCTAAAAACCAGCCCTGCTACCCAGGGACTGCATGGAGGACTGCTCTGGTGGCTGGGGAATAAACGGAGAAGATGAAGAGAAAGGTGAGCTGAGCTGTGAACTTTTGCCTGTCCGGAAGTGCCACCATTTTGAATGCTTACAAGCAACTTGACCATTTTGGATATGTGAAGAGACAGTGCTCTTCCAGATTCCTGGGGCTTAAGAATAGGTTCTGCTTGCCAGCAACCCCAAGGACACAAGAGACCTCCATGACTGAAAAGGTGTGACATTCTGCTTGTTACTCTTATACCCCACATCCACTTGGTGAATGGAGGTGCAGCCATCCCCCACTTCAACCCACTTTTTGGGCCCACAGGAACTCCATCCTTGCCCTGTCCTCCACCGATTTTTCTCTCTTTTTTAATTTTAATTTTTTTTCTTTTTCGCTTTCTTTTTTCTTTTTTCTGGTGCATAGTTTGCTTGTATTTGTCTGTTTAAACCTACTATTATTAATAATACTTTTGTCCTTTTTTACTATGATTCCTTATTCTTCCATTCCAAGGTCCTAGTTTTCACTTATTTTTCTTTTCCCTGTTCCTCGTTGG
>NW_006922019.1:2560926-2562846 GCF_000298275.1 Orycteropus afer afer
AGCGGCCAACAAACATATGAAGAAATGCTCACGATCATTAGCTATTAGAGAGATGCAAATCTAAACAATGAGATACCATCTTGCTCCAGCACTAGTAGCAAAGTTCAACAGGACAGAAAATAACAAATGCTGGCGAGGCAGTGGAGAGATTGGGACTCTCATACACTGCTGGTGGGACTATAAATGGTCCAACCACTGTGGAAAGCACTGTGGCAATTCCTTGAAAAGTTGGAATTAGAAATATCATTTGACCCAGCCATTCCATTACTAGGTATATACCCTAAAGAAGTGAGAGCTATGACACAGTTGTAGAGGCCAGTGAGTCCCAATTTCATGGATCAGATGTCAGGCTTGAGGTTTCTCCTGACTCACATACTACAGTGGCCGACAAACCCAAGATTAAATATCAGATGGCAAGCTCCTGGCTCACAGGCTGCATAGGCTAACGAATCCCAAGATTGGCATGCAGGTCCATGGCTCAAGTCCAAAGAATGGGAGGTCAGATGATAGCAAGCTAGATGTAAGGTCCAGATGAAGCAAAAAAAAAAAAAAACCCAGAGAACTTTGCCAGAACATTCATATATATTAGATGCAGGCCACACCCTTGAGGAAACTCTCTTTTAACTAACTGGCTGCTCATAGCAGACCTCATCATGGAGTTGATTCCATTAAATCACATCTCATCATGGAGGATGATTACATCATAACTGCCAAATGACTGGGAATCATGGCCCAGCCAAGTTGACAACAATCACAACCTCCATAATATCTGTCTACAGGTTTATAACTTACTGGCATCAATTACAATAATTGGCTGTGCAAAACGTACTCTTAATTAATGTGACTTTTCCACCACTGTAAGCTGAAACTGAGTACTCCTTAAGCAATAATGCCTCCTTTCCACTCCCTCCCAATGCTCCCAGCTTTGGTCTCTATGCATTCACCTCTTCTTGTCTTTTTAGGTAAGTGAGGTCATACAATATTTGTCCTTTTGTGATTGACTTATTTCACTCAGCATAATGTCTTCAAGCTCCATTCATATTGAAGCATGTATCAAGACTTCATTTCTCCAACTGGCTGAGTAGTATAAGCCTCTGCATCCTCATGCTTCTCCCAGGATGTTGTTAAGGCTGGATAGTGAGGCTGCATTAAGTGGAGAACTCCTTTTGCTACCTGAGTGCCCTGTGAGGGTTGTGCCAATTAGCTGATTGCCAGGGTGTGCTACACTCTTACTTGCCTGACTCACTTGGGAGCAATGGTTGCATTTATGAAAAGTTGAAGTCTAGTAAGGTCTCATGGGTAGGTAAAGAGAAGGGAGGAGGAAACAAAAAGTCTCTATGAGAGACACAGAGCATCAGAGCTTGCTAATATGCACTGAATGATCACTTCATGCTAGGGACTCAGTGGTGAAGAAGTCAGAGTCAGGCCTTCCCCTCATGGAGCCTAGAGTCTAGATCAGGGGTCTGTAAACTCCAACTTGTGGACTAATCATCTTTGTATATAAAATTATATTGCAAAACTATCATGCTCATTCCTTTTAATATCATCTATGGCTGCTTTTGTGCTACAATGCCAGAGTAGGTATTTACAACAGAGACTGTTAGGTGTCGAATGCTGGGAGGAACAGGACCAGGGTGAATTGTTAGAAAAATAATTTTTACTGAATCATCTGTCCAGCAGATGGGCTGAGGCTTAGAGTAGCAACAGCCCCAATCCTGTCTATGCAAGGTGCTTAAGTAGTGTTTTAATGCAGGAGGTAGATTGCCTGTTTCAAAAGAACCAATCCTATGTGTTGAAGAGGAACTAAGCACAAGGGAAGGTGGGGACAAGATAAGCCTGGGGACAGAGACAAAGGATCCAAGCAGAAACTGAGGGTGGGGGTGGGGGGCAGCTTCAAGGTGGGAAAGTAGACAAAGAACC
>NW_006922019.1:2562946-2570160 GCF_000298275.1 Orycteropus afer afer
CAAGGGAAGGTGGGGACAAGATAAGCCTGGGGACAGAGACAAAGGATCCAAGCAGAAACTGAGGGTGGGGGTGGGGGGCAGCTTCAAGGTGGGAAAGTGACAAAGAACCTCACTGGAAACTGGGGGTTTGGGGGCAGGGACACCTGAAAGGCGGGAAGGGACACAAAGAGTCTGAGCAGAAATTAGGGAGTGGAGACTAGGAGAGTACTGAGAGAGAAGGACAGAAACTGGTAGATACTGGCAGGGTGGGTAGAGGGTGAAGAATCTATCTATTAGAGATCATATGGCCCTTGTTATGGATTGAATTGTGCTGGAATCCTACCCCTATTCCTCTGAATGCAATCCTGCTTGGGAATAGGGTTTCTTTGCTAATGAGGCCATATCAATATGGGGTAGGTCCTAAACCTAATCACTCTGCAGTTATAAAAAGAGCAGATTAGACACAAAGGAACACACACACACACACATACACACACACGAGGGTAAGACAGATACCATATGAGGATCATTATAAGCTAAGGAACCAAGGAGTGCCTGGGACTACCTACAAGGAAAAAATTGACATGCCTGAAACCCTGATTTGGACTTTTAGTCTCCTGAACTGTGAGAAAATACACTTTTGTTCTCTAATTCCAACCATTTAAAATATTTATGTTAAAGCACCACTAGGAAACTAAGACAGGGAGAAAAGAAAGATAAGTCACTCTTACTGTGGTATGGTTGATTGAAATTTGTTTTTTGAGAGATGTGATTGTTAGCTGTCCCTGACTCACGCTAAGTACTGCCCATCCTGTGCCATCTCCATGATGGGTTTTGGATTAGACCATTGTGATCCATGGGGTTTTTATTGGCTGATTTTTGGAAGTAGATCACCAGGCCTCTCTTCCTGGTCTGTCTTAGCATGAAGCTGTGCTGAAATGTGTTCTGCACCATAGCAAAATGTAAGCCTCTACTGACAGATGATTGGTTGCTGTGCATGAGATGCACTGGTCAGGAATTGAACCTGAGTATCTTCTTGGAAGGTAAGAATTCTGCCACTGAACAAACACTGCCTCCTATACAGAGTTAGGGTGCATAAAGCACATGATTTCATACATGTATTTGCTGATTGAAGGAGTCCCTGGGTGATGCCAACAATCAACATGTTTGGCTACTAACCAAAATGTTGGAGGATTGAGTCTACCCAAGGTGCCTCAGAAAAAAAATTGCTGATCTACTTCTGAAAAATCAGCCGCCGAAAATCTTACAGAGCACAGTTCTACTCTGATACGTATGGGGTCACCATGAATTGGAATTGACTCAATAACAAGTGATATTTTTATTTGGTGCTTGCAACACAACTTTGGGTTTGGGCTCTACCTACAGGAATTCTGACAAACTTTATTTTTCAGGTTTTACATTACAAAACAAGCAAGATATATGGTGTGTTTATAATGGTGTCTGTTGCACTCTGGGCTTATGCTGCATTATCAAGCACATCCCTAGTGGAGTATCGATATCTGATGATTGAAAGAATTTTCCATAGACTAATTTCTGTCTCTGCATATTTCCAAATTTGTTTCTCATTCCTTGCCCACATATTTCTTGTATGCACCATGCCAGGAGCCCTGGTTATGCAGTGTTAAGTACTTGGCTGCTAACCAAAAGGTTGGTGGTTCAACCCCCCAGACCCTCCACAGGAGAAAGATGTGGCAAAGATCACAGCCTTGGGAACCCTGTGGGGTTCTGTCCTATATAAGTCAGAATTGACACAACAGCCATGGGTTTAGTACCATAGCATACACTGAGATAATTCAGCACAACCTCATACCCTATACCTTCATGTTATAATGTGAATCAACTTAACATTGAGGGCAGTAGGACTCCCCTGGAAGCTATTCCTATGACAGGATGGCTAGAAACAATACATGGAAGGGATGATAAACCATATACATATCCTTCTAGTCCCAAACTAAATGTATCCCCAATTCAAATTCTTAGCCAAATTCTCAAAATGCTGCCTATCTTGAGGAAGGGTAGGGAAGAAGAGATATCACAGAGAAAGAGCTAGCAGTCATAAATTATTATAGTTAGAATATGTACTTTTCCCAAATGCCCACCAACTGATGAATGGATAAACAAAATGTGGTACACATCTGCCTTACCCTCGTGTGTGTGTGTGTGTAGGTGTGTGTGTGTGTGTGTTTGAGAGATGTGATTGTTAGCTGCCCTTGACTCATGGCCACCCCATAATCAATACTGCCCATCCTGTGCAATAGAATATTGTTCAGTCACAAAAAAAGAATGAAGCTCTGGTACATGATACCACATGAAGGAACATTAAAAACATTATGCTAAGTGGAAGAAGCTACTCATAAAAGGTCACATATTATATGATTCCATTTATTTGAAATGTCTAGAACAGGCAAAGTCATAGAGACAGAAAGCAGATTAGTCTTTGCAAGGGCCAGAGGCATGGGAATGGGAGTGACTGCTAATGAGTACAGGGTTTCTTTTGGGGGTGATGAAAAACTTCTGGAATTAGATAATGATGATGATTATATAATCACTAGATGTACATTTTAAATTAGTGAATCTTATGGTATGTAAATTATATTTAAATAAAGCTATTATAAAAATAATACTACTTTTGCACATTTTACAAAACATATGAGCAGGTGAACATATTGCTAGAGCCCAACCCCCCGGGCCTTGACAAAGGCCAGTGTAAACAGTGATGAATCCCCCTTTGCTGTAGATGTGTTATCAGTTATCAGTTGACACAAAAATACTGTGTGACATGAATAAACCAACCTAACATAAAAGCTAGGAAAAATAAAGCACAAAGACAAAACACTTTTAAGATATACACACACACACACACACACACACACACACAAACTAATAACAAAACGACAGAAATATGTCACTACTTATTGGTAATTATAGTGGATGTAAGTGGACTAATGGCTCCAAATTAAAAGAGAGGGTGGCAGAATGAATTTTAAAAACCACAACAAACTCCAAAACCAAACTCCCTGCCATTGAGTTGGATCGACTCACAGCGACCCTCCTTGGGTTTCTGAGGTGGTATCACTACAGAAGTAGATTGCCCAATCTTCCTTCCAAGGAGTGGCTGGTGGGTTTGAACCTCCAGCCTTCTGGTTAGCAGTCAAATGCCTTAGGCATTACACCACCACAACATGCTCCAATTATATGCTGTTTACAAGAGACATACCTTAGACTTAAGGACACAAATAGATTGAAAGTGAAAGGACTGAAAATATGTTCCATATAAAAAAAATAACCAAAAGAGAGCTATAGTAGCAATCTTACTATCAGCAAGGTAAACTTAAAGTCAAAATCTGTTCTAAGAGATAAATATGGACATTATATAATGGTAAAAGAATCAATCAATCAATAAGACTTAACAATCATAAGTGTGTATGCATCTAACATCACAGCACCTAAATTTATAAGGCAGTCAGTGATAGAATTGAAGAGAGAAATAGATAGCGCTACAATAATAGTTGGAGGCTTCAATAGACCACTTTTAATATTGGACAGAACAAAGAAAGTTTCAATAAATTAAAAAAGATTGAAATCATACAAAGTATTTTCTCCAACCACAATGGAGTGAAGCTAGAAATCAGTAACACACACACAAAAAAAAAAAACTGGAAAATACACAAATACAGGGAAACTAAACAACACACAATTCAATTACCAATGAAACAAGGAAGATCAAAAGATAAACCACAGAGTTCTTAGTCAAATGAAAGTGAAAGCACAACATGCCAAAACTTAAAGGGAGAGAAACTTATGGCAATAAATGCCTGCCTAAAAAAGAAGAAAGATCTCAAATTAGCAGCCTAACTTGACAACTTCAGGAACTAGAAAGAGAAGAGCAAAGCAAGCCTAAACCTACTAGAAAAAAGGAAATACCAAAGATCAGAGCAGAAATAAATACAATTAAAAACAGAAAAACAATAGAGAGAACAAAACCAAAAGTTGTTTCTTTGAAAAGATCAATAAAATTGACAAGTCTTTAGCTGGATCGACAAAGGACAAAAGAGAAAAGATGCAAATAACCAAAATAAGAAATGAAGGAGGGGACATTACAACTGACCCAACAGAAATAAGGAGAATTATGACAGAATACTATGAACAACTTTATGGCAACAAAGTGGATAACCTAGGTGAGATGGACAAATTCTCAGCAGCACACAATCTACCCAAACTGACTTAAGAGGAAACAGTTGTATCTCAACACATATATAATTAGTGAAGAGATAGAACCAGTATACAAAAAACCTATCAACAAAAAAAGTCATGGACCAGATGGCTTCACTGGACAATTCCACTAAACATTTAGAGAATTGACACCAATCTTATGTAAACTCTTCCCAAAGATAGAGAAGGAAACAATACTCTCTAATTCATTCTATGAAGCAAATGTAACCCTGAAAAAGAAATAAGAAACCAGAAAATCTAAAAAAAAAAAAAAAAAAGGAAATTATAGGCCAATATCTCTTCTGAATATGGATGCAAAAATCCTCAACAAAATTCTAGTGGACAGAATCCAACAGCATATTAAAAGAGTCATACACCATGAACAAGTGGAATTTACAAACACAGGGATGGTTCAACATTAGAAGGTCAATCAAAATAATACACCACTTCAATAGCATTACAAAGGCAAGGAAACACATGATCATGTCTATGGATACAGAAAAAGCATTTGACAAAATTCAACATCCTTTCTTGATTGAAACCCTAAATAAGATTTGGGTAGAAAGGAAATTCCTCCATATGATCCAGGGCATATATGGAAAACCTATAGAAACATTATACTTAATGGATAAAGACTGAAAGCTTTCTCCTTGAAATTGGGAACAGGATAAGCATGCACACTCTCACCACTTCTATTCAATGTTATCTTATAAGTCCTAACCAGAGCAATAAGACAAGAGAAACAAATAAAAGGTATGTGTATTGGAAAAGTAGAAGTAAAATTATCTAGAAAACTTCTAAAGTTAACAGAAGAATTTAGCAAAGTTGTAGGGCACAAGGTCAGCAAACAAAAACCAGTTGGGTTTCTATGCACCAGTAATGAGAACTCTGAAAGGAAAATTAGGGAAAAAAAAATTCCATTCACAATAGCATCTAAGAGAATAAGATATCTAGGAATAAATTTAACAGGCACGTGAAGGACGTTTATGAAGAAAATTATAAAACAATGCTGAAGGAGATTAAAGAAGACTTAAATAAATAGAAAGATGTTCTACATTCATGGATTGGAAGAAAAATAAAAGCTATCTATAGATTCAACACAATTCTGATCAAAATTCCAACACCTTTCTTTATAGAAATGGAAAAATCAATCTGCAGCTTTATGTGAGGCCCTGCATAGCTAAAGCAATGTTGGAAAAGAGGAACAAAGTAGGACTCACATTTCCTGATTTTAAAACATACTTTACAACTACTGTAATCAAAACAGCCTGGTACTGGTATAACAAAAGACACATAGACCAATGGAATAGAATTGAGAGTCCAGAAATAAACCCACACATCTATGGTCAACTGACTTTTGGCAAGGATGGGTAAGTCCATTTGATGGGGAAAAAAGCATCTCTTCAATACACATTGTTGGAAAAATTGAATCTCCACATGCAAAAAATGAAACAGAATTCATGCCTCACAACATACACAGAAACAAATTCAAAATGGATTAAGGACCTAAATGTGCAAACTGAAATGATAAAATTCTTAGAAGAATAAGGAGGGGGTTCCGGCAAGATGGCAGACTAGGCAGAAAGACTGCATAGACCCTCTTCATCAAAGAAAAGGGAAACCAAATAACACAGACACAGAAGATAACCCTGGACCCCTGAGCCTTGAAGGGAAAGATATAGAAGTGGACTAAACCCCAACTAGCAGAATAATTTGTGTGAAAATACCAAAAAAGGAGACATACAGAGCTGCGGAGCTGTGGCCTGGCAGCGATCCTGAGTGATCCTGATGGCACAGACAGCTTGAAGATTCCCGAGTGGTGGTAGGACCTAAGAGTTAACCAAAAATCAGCCCTGATAGCCAGGGACTGCATGGAGGACTGTGCACAGTGGCTGGGGAATAAATGGAGAAGGTGAAGAGAAAGGTGGGCTGAGCTGTGGATTTTTGCCAGTCCGGAGAGCACAGCCATTTTGAAGCTTTAAAAGCAGATTGACTATTTTGAATATTTAAAGAGACAGCGCTCTCGTAGATTCCTGGGGCTGAAGAACACATTCTGCTTTCCAGCAACCCCAAGGACACTCCAGACCCGCAAGACTGAAAAGGTGTGACATTCCTCCTGTTACTCATACCCACACCCGCTTGGTGAATGGAGGTGCGGCCATCTCCCACTTGCACCTACCTTCTGGGCCCACAGGAACTCCATCACAGTCTGTGTGCTCAGATGGAGCCTGGGTGCCCTGCCCTGTTCTCCACTGATTCTTTCCTTTTCTTTCTCTTTTTTATTTATTTATTTTCTTTGAACTTTCTTTTTTTCTGGTGATTAGTTTCCTGGTATTTGCCAGTTTTAAAACAACTATTATTAATAATACTTTTGTCCTTTTTATTATTATTCTTAATCTTCCCCTCCAAGATCCTAGTTTTGAGCATTTTTTCTTTTCTCTGTTCCTGGTTGAATTTTTTTTTTTTTTTCATTTAAGGGTTTTTTTTCCTTGCCCGCCTTTTTTCTCATGGATGACCCTGTTCCTTTTTTTCTTTTTGCACTTTTCCCATTTTTGTTTCTTTCTTTATTCTTCTTCTCTGTTTTTTTTCTCTTAGTCGCTATCCCCAGATATTGCAGGTTTTCTTGTTTTTTCTTCTACTTTTTCCCTTTTTGGCTACTGTTCCTGTGTGATTACATGGTGTGGTTTTTATCCGTGTGCTTTTAGTTGTTTGATGGTTATTCAACTGTAATTTGTGTCTAATTGAGTGGGAAACAACAGTCCCCATAAGACACAACTATACCCACACCTTCTGCAACTTCACTTACTGAGTGACAGCCACTACCCCCTTCTCCACCAACAGGCCAATGATAAAAAACCACCAAGAAGATCCTGAATCATCCATGGTTGCTCTTCACAAACAGTTAACAGAGATCTAAATACAACAATGCCATGATGCCTCAGAGACAACAGACCATCACAGTCCACACAAAGAAGCAGGATAAAGTGGTAGAAACAAGGGAG
>NW_006922019.1:2577075-2583774 GCF_000298275.1 Orycteropus afer afer
AAAAAAAAAAAAAAGAAAAGAAAAAGGATAAGCAAGGGCAACACTGTCAGGCCTAGCTGCTAAGAACAGTTTATCTGAAATAATAAGAAAAGCACAAACAGCAAAATACAAAATAAATCAATGGACCTTATAAAAATTAAAAACATTTGTTTATCAAAAAACTACCAAAAAATGAAAATATGGATACTATTCAGGAGAATATCTTCAGAAACTATATATTTGATAAGGATAAAATAACCAAAAAATCTATAAAATTTTGACAACTTAACAACAAAAAGACAAATAACCCAATCATAAAATGAGCAAAGGACATAAATAGACATTTCACCAAAGAAGATATTTGAATGGCCACCAAACACATGAAAAGATGCTCAATATTATTAGCCATCAGAGAGATGCAAATAAAAATCACAATGAGATACCATTTTATTTTCACTTGTATTGCTAAGATGAAACAAAACAGAAAATAAATGTTGGCAAGATGTGGAGAAATTGGAAATCTTATCCATTGCTGGTGGGAATACAAAATGGTACAGCCATTGTGGTAAGCAATGTGATGGTTCCACAAAAACCTAACAATAGAACTACCATATGATCTAGCAACTCCACTCCTAGGTATATACCCAAAAGACTTGAAAGCAGAGACTCAAACAGAGACGTGTACAGCACTGCAACACTATTCACAATAATCAAAAGGTGGGAAAAATGTAAATGTCCATCAACAGATGATTGGATAAACAAGATTTGGTACATACATACAATGGAATACTACTCAGCCAGGAGGAGAAAGGAAATCTTGATACATGCTACAATATAAATAGAGCTTGAAGACATTATACTGAATGAAATAAGTCAATCACAAAAGGATAAATATTGTATGACTTCACTTATATAAAAATACAAGAAAAAGCAAAGGCATAGAGACCAAAGTTTATTAGTGGTTACCAGGGCTATGACGATGGGCAAGTATAGCAGGGATCATAGAGCTGGCACGGGATTGGGCAGTGTTTCGTTCTGCTGTGCATGGGGTCGTTATGAGTCGGAAATGACTCGATGGCACCTAACAACAACAACAACAATAGCAGAACCACAGTAATGGAAAATTGCATTAAAGGTAGGTTTACATAGCCAATTCTTGCAATTGCTGTCAATGAGTTGTACATCTGTGAAAACTTGAATTGGCAAATGTTGTGTGATAAATATACTTACAACAATGACAAAAAAGAAAAGGAGAAAGAGTAGTTGCTGAGGCTGCTTATGTACAACCAGAAATTTCATGAGATTTTATTCCTTGTTTTGGAGATTTAGTGTGGTGGTTTCATGGGACCTCCCAGATGATTGGCCTAATAATGTGTCTAGTGCTTCTATTCCACCTCCTATTTCACTGCATAGTGTCTGAGGTCTTAAAATCTTGCAAGCAGCCATCCAAGGCACAATTGGTCTCTGTTTGCTTAGAGCAGTACAGGAAGAAGGAGAGTTAGGAATGGGTGAAAAAAAAATGAAATGTGCAATTAATTGCTTCCATGAACAATTGCCTCCTTTGCCAGCAGACCAGAAGAACTAGATGGTGCCTGGTACCATTACTGAGCATTTTGATCAAAGATTCTATAGAAGAATCCTGATTCAATGGGGGGAAATGCAGAGCAGAATTTCACATTCTCATGGACTGTAGAGACTTTCTGGAGCCATGAAGGCTGGATGAACCCCTGAAACTATTGCCCTGAGATAATCTTTATACCTGTAACTAAAAATATTCCCTGAAGTCTTCTGAAAACCAAAAAATAGTTTAGCTTTACTAGAAAAACAGATCTGCCTTCAGCATTATGTTCTGTTAAGAATTATTTATATGGGATCCAATTGACAGTAGCAATTTGAAAGATAAGATAGGAAACTTAGGAGGCAGTGAGTTTAGATTAATAGGGGAGGGACAACTCAGAGAGGGAGAGTGAGAATAATTGTACAACTCAAAGAATGGAATCAATGTCACTGAATTGTACGTGTAGAAACTGTTGAATTGGTGCATATTCTCAATAGCAAGAACACAATTTTTAAAATGCTGTGTAACAAACAACTACAAAACCTCAGAGGCACAAAATAGGTATTCAGCTCATGAGCCATCATCTGGTCTCTGCTGAGTTCTGCTTTTAGCAATCTCACAAATCTGATGGTGGCTTGTGGGTTGGCTGATCAAGATGGGCTCAGCTGGGACAAATGGGGTGGCTTGGTTTTATACCCCACATCTCATCTTCTAACATTCTAGGAAATTCTTACAATGAAGGCAAGAGGGGAGAGAGAGAGATACAGAGAGAGAAAGAGAGAGAAGCAGAACCACACAGCATATTTTGAAGGCTCTGTTACCATTCCATTGGCTCAGTTAACATTCCATTGGCCAAAGCAAGCCATATTCTGTGTGGGAAAATAGATTCCCTGTTAGAAAGGAGAGGAACTACAAAGGCACATATCAAGAAAATTGGATCCATGGAGGGGTTATGAATTGGGACTGTGGCAGTTTCTCTTGCAGTTTAGGAAGCTAGAAGTCAGAGTTTAAAGTGCTAGCTCTAGGTGCTGGGTGAAAGCCCCTCGACCTTGAGCTTCAGCTCTGCCTTGTGTTCCAGGCTCACTGGAGCTGGAGGCTTTTACTGACTCATGCAGCTGCTAACTGCCAAGACTCACGAACCCAAGATTGACAGGTAAAATGGCACAGTTCCAACGAAGATCAGCAGGCAAACATGGCAGACCACTGATGCAAGTCTAAGAACAATCTCAAGATTGGCAAGCAACATGGCATGCCACTGAGATGAAGACTTCACCAAATGCAGGACCCAGGTGTGCCAAAAAGCTTGAGACTTTTCTCAAAGCTTCTCCATACATATTGGAAGCAGGCCATACCTGGAAGGCGATTACTTAGGTCCTCACAGCAGATTCCACCATACAGGTGATTAAAATTTCATCATGGGGAATAATCCAGCTGCCCAGCGACTCAAACCCACAGCTCAGCCAAGTTGCCATACAACTTTAACTACCACAGGAACTATTAAAGCAATCAATTCTATGTCTGCTCCTATGTATGTATGAGTGTGTGCCCACTTATGTGTTTACAGATGTGTCTGTGTATGTGTGAACAGAAGTGCGTTGAGGAATATGTGTGAGACATAGTTGTGCATTAGGGATAGAATTGTGTTCCCTCAAAAAATATGTATTAAAGTCCTGGTCCCTTGTGGGCTCACCCATGGATGTAATCCTGACTGGAAATAAGGTTGTTCTTTTGTTATATTAGTGAGGGCACACCACTAATATAGTGGGTCCTAAACCTAATCACTCTGAGTTATATAAAAAGCAAAATATACACTCGGATATGGGGGTAAGAAGACAGATGTAAAAGGTCATCTACAGTGGTTTCTGTCAAGGATTTCTGACAGGTATCAACCAGAGAGAGGTCTGTAGAAAGAATCAGCATGACCAAGACCCTGATTTGAACTTAGCCTCCAGAACTATGAGAAAACAAATTCTCTTCTTTAAAGCCACCCACTTGTGGTATTTTTGTTGAGGCACTAGGACACTAAGATAGTGTACAAGCATAGGTATGACCTTCTTTGAGCACATACTCCATTGAAATGCATATGCATGTCCTACATGTATGCATGGGCAAGTTCTGGAAGCTTTTTTCCGTGTACATCTGTGAAAGTGTGAACAGACAGATGCTAAGCCCAGTGAACCAGTGCACATGCCCTCAAGCCCCCATGCCAGTGGGCTTCAGGGGTCTGTGGGTCCACATCTGTCACTTCATCAGGGCAGGCAACTGTAGCAGAAGCAGGAACACAGGCTTTGGAATCAGAAAAGCTGGATTTACATATCAATTCTGCCACTGGCTAGCTTGGTAAGTGACTCTGACCTCAGTTTTCTGATCTATAAAATGTGAATACTTCTTCCTTGTTTCCTTGTGAGTATTCAGTGGGTAATGTTTGTGAAAGGGCTTTGTAACATGGGCTGTACAAGGACTTTGTTAGCTATAAAGATGCTGGGGAGTGATTTTCCCTTCCCACACCGTGGCCTAAAGACTTGACCCTTTCCAGACACTGAAACTGGAGGCGGATATGCAGCTTTTGTTTTGTTGCCATGGTGACAATTGCCTCCTGCTTATGTGTCAGCAGTGAGGAATTGGGCTCTGTGGCTCCATTACTGCTGGGCCGGGGGCGTGAGGAGTGGACAGCGGTGCAGGCACACTGGAAGTCTTTCCCTAGGGAGTCAGGGCAGGAGGCTGTTACCTGTCTTTGTTGATGCATCTCTGCTTCTTTAGCCTCGCTCCTCCATCAGCAGTTCAAGGACATCCTGGAGCAGGTTTTTAAACTTCAGCATACCTCAGAATCACCTGGCAGCTTAAAAATGTAAACTCCTGTGCCTCATCCAGAGTCCATCTGTGGTGAAAACTGAGCACTTAATCAAAAGGTTGGCAGTTCAAGTCCACCCACAGGCCTTGGAAGAAAAACCTGGCAGTCTACATCTGAACAATCAGCCATTGAGAACTCTAAAAACCACAAACTCCACTCTGACACATATGGGGTTGCCATGAGCAGCTGCTTTGTTTTTCTTTCTTTCTTTCTTTTTCGATACTTCACCCAAGCAGATTTCAGGTGAGTACCAGGTACCAGTGTTTTTAATATGATCCCTGGGAGACTCTGATGTGGGAGGCCCAGACACCACACTTTGAGAAACCCTGCACTACCGAGTACAGGGCCTGGGGCAACTCACTGACTTACACTGTTGAACCCCACAGCATAGCCAATCACTTCTTTCATTCACTTATTCACTCCTAGATGTATTAACTTATTTCATTCAATTACTCATTTATCCACTCACATTTAAATAATCACTTGGTCATTTATTTAAGCAAACATTTATTCATGGCCTAAGCCCTGGGAGATGGGTAGATAATTAAGTACACAGTCCCGGCTGCCCTGCAGGAGATGCCAGGGCTGTGTTTTTCAAATGGTAGCAAAATGAATTTAATGGGTTCACCGGCCTGTTTTAAAATATGAAACCGAATAGATGCTAACAGAAAATATTAACGTGCATAGGAAGCAGCAAGGGAAAGCTGTGTTTGTGAAGCTTTTGCATCCGGTGTGTGGTGTGTTTGAGTGTATGGGTGTGGAGGGAGATTGGATCACATGTGGAATGTATTTCCTGGGTGTAGGGGGACATGGAGATAAATACCAGTACTGCATGCTGGGTGCTGAAGGGGAAGGGAGGTGACAGGTCCAATCCCTCTGCCAGGGTGACACCAGGGAAGCTTCATACAGAAGGTGATATTTGAGTTGGGTCTTCAAGAAGGAGCAAGAGCTTTCCCACTGAGGAAGGAGGCAGAGGGAACAGCATGTACAAAAACATAGAGCCATGGCAAAACTTGGCTGACTGGTGGGTCTGGAGCAGGAAATGTGTAGCTGTAAATGGCACAAGGTGAGGTTGAAGTGTCAGGAGTGGCCTGATCCCATAGGGCCTTGAATGTCAAGGAATGAGCTTTGGATTTATTCTGCTCTCATCTGGAGCCACTGGACAGAAAGCAGGGAAGTGACATGATCAGATTGCCTGTTTAGAAAGACCACTCTGGCAAGGCTGGGGCAGGGAGACCAGGGGGAATCTGTGGCTAAGATATGGTGAGAGAAGGCAGTAAGAGACAAATCTTACACCATGGCTGCAGATGGAGTTGAGAGAGAAGGATACACTTGAGAAGGGTTTTAGGAGGTAAATAAATTAGAGTTGATGATTTGACAGCAGGAGGGGGATTTAGAAGAGTGCATAATGTCTGGGTTCCTGATGTGGGAAGTGGGGTAGATGGAGAAGACATTTGATAAAAGAGGGGTTCCTTGATTCTGTTCTTAAGGTCTCCACCCCATTTTAGCACAACCTCTCGCCCTGGGAAGTGGAGATAATTATTGAGCTGCCCAAAAAGGATGAGAGGTATTGTTTTGTTATGAATTTTATGTTTTAAAATTAAGCAGTTTATTAAGGATCCCTGGTGGCACAATAGTTAAGCACTCAGATGCTCACCCAAAAGTTAGTGGTTCAAACCTGCCCAGCAGCTCTGCAGGAGAAATATCTGGAAATCTGCTCCTGTAAAGATTACAACCTAGAAAACTCTATGGGTCAGTTCTACTTCATCCCATGGGGTGACTGTGAGTCAAAATCCACTCCATGGCATTCAACAACAGCAACAACAGACATTCATTGTGGAAATGCTAATAACAGAGGCATGGTGTCCCTCTGATTTCTTTTTCCCCCCGAGTGCCTGGAGGATTACATGTCCCTTGAAGCCAAGTGTGGGCCTGTGACTAGTTCTGGCCAATGAAATGTGTAATACTACTGCTCAATCAAACCTCAAATTTTATATTAACATCAGCTACTTAATCCGATGGCACCTCTGTCAGCTGGATACCTAAGTAGAGGCTCCCACCTACTTGGGCCAATTCCTTGTTGAAGGTGTACGGTAAGTAAGAAATAAATCTGGTTGTTCTAAGTCCCTGAGGTTTGGGGTTGTTTGTTACTGCAGCTTAATCTAGGCTATTCTGACTGATGTAAAAAGTCACCATTTATTTAACATCTGCTATGGGCCCAAAAGGGAAGAACACGCTCAGCATTTCTCAAACTGAAAGAACTGAAGAAAAAATTTAAGCCTCGAGTTGCAATAGTGAGAGATTCTATGGG
>NW_006922019.1:2585274-2587224 GCF_000298275.1 Orycteropus afer afer
TGCGGGATCGGGCAGTGTTTCGTTCTGCTGTGCATGGGGTCGCTATGAGTCGGAAACGACTCGACGGCACTTAACAACAACAACAACAACATGGGCCAGGCTGTTTACCTATATAATGGCTAGAAGGATCGTGCTCACATGTAAGAGTTCTGCCACTTACTGTTAAAAACCTTCTTGGCCTCCCATTCCATTCAGAGTAAGAGTCCAAATCCTTCTGCTCTGACCTTATCTCCTGCTCTTTTCCCATCTTACTGACCTCCTAGTCCTTGAACATGGAAGACCATCCCAGGGCCTTTGCCCTTGCTGGTCTTGCCTGGAGTACTATTCCTTTATGCGACCTTATGTTTCACTATCTCACCTCTTTTGCTCAAATGTCACCTTTTCAGTGACAACTTCTTGTGGTTAGCTGCCATCAATTTGGCCCTCTGACTCATGGGGACCCTGTGCACAACAAAATGAAATGCTGCCCAGCCTGCACCATTCCCACGATGGGCTGCTGATCAGACCGTTGTAATCCATAGGGTTTTCATCAGATGATTTTTCTCTTGGAAGTAGATCATCAGGTCTTTCTTCATAGTCTGTCTTTGTGTGATAGCTTTGCTGAAACCTGTTCAGCATGATAGTCACATGCAAGCCTCCACTGTTGGGCGGTGCTGCACATGAGGTGAGTGTCAATCAAACCCAGGTTTCCCACATGGAAGGGGAGAATCCTACCATTGCCTCACCGCTGGCAATTGTTGTTAGGTGACGTTAAGTCAGTTCTGATTCATAACAACTTTATGCACAACAATATGAAACACCACCTGGTCCTGCACCATTCTCACAATTGTTGCTATGTTGGAGCCCATTGTTGCAGCCACTGTGTCAGTTCATCTCATTTTTCATTACCTCTGTATTGCACCAAGCGTGATGTCTGTAGCAGTTAAGGTTGTGTGTCATATGTGACTGGGCTACAGATTTGAGTCACTTGGCAGCTGGATGTAGTTATTTGCCATGATAAAATTATAATCACTTCCATGATGGAATCTGCTGTAGCAGCTAAGCAGCTGAAGGGGAGTTACCTTTGGGGTGTGGCCTGCTTCAGGATATATGGAGAAGCTTTTGGAAAGTTCTCTAGCTGTACGGCACATTTGGATGCTGCATCTGGCCAAATCTTTATCTCCAGTTCCTAGACTTGAACCAGTGGCCTGCCATGTTGCCTGCTGCTCTTTGGATTGTGCTATTTTACTGCCTATCTTGGGTTTGTCACCCTCAGCAGCCAGTAGCTACATGAGTTAGGAGAAGGCTTCAGTTCCAGTAGGCCTGGAACAAGAGGCAGAGCTGAATGAAGCCCAAGGTCAAGGGGCCTTCACCCAGCCTCTAGAGCTGGCACTCTGAATTAAGACTTCCAACCTCTTAAACTGTAAAAGAATAAATTCCTGTTTGTTAAAGCCATCCACTTGTGTTATTTCTGTTATAGCAGCACTAGAGAACTAAGACAATGTCCTTACCCAGAGACTAGTCCTTCTTTATCACATGTCCAAAGAATATGGGACAAAGTCATGTGATTTTTGCTTCTAAGGAGCATTCTGGCTATATGATTTCCAAGACAGACTTGTTCATTCTTCTGGTCATCCAATTGGCAGTCCAGTTGTATCACCAACACCATAATTCAAAGGCAAAAACTCTTCAGTATTCATTGTCCAGCTTTCATATGCATATGAGGCAATTGAAAATACCATAGCTTGAGTGAGGGGCACCTTAGTCCTCAAAGTGACATCTTTGCTTTTTAACACTTTAAAGAGTTCTTTTGTAGCAGATTTGTCCAATGCAATATGTCATTTCATTTCTAAACTGCTTCTTCCATGGGAGTCCATTGTGGATCCAAGTAAAACGAAACTACTCAAATGTTTAATCCCCTGACTAAACACTTCTTACCTAACTTCTCTGCTTGCTTTTTTTTTTTTTTTT
>NW_006922019.1:2587324-2589278 GCF_000298275.1 Orycteropus afer afer
TTTTTTTTTTTTTTTTTTAATTTTTTCTCCCTATCACTTTCCCTAACATAATTACACACTTTATTTATCTTGTTCCTGTCTATCTCTCCACTAGGATAGAATGTCCCTGAGGGCAAGGTTTTTGATCTGCTGTGTTTCCCCAGCACCTGGCATAAAGTAAGTCCTCATGAAATATTGTTAAATAATGAGCACATTTGTTAATCTAATCCTCCCAACAATCTGTGAGGTGGGGATTTCTGGCCCCATCTGCAGTGGAGGAAGGGAGACTGAGCATAGGCCCAAGATGGTACAGCCCTGAGGGATGACTGGGATTCTAAAGCCAGCCTGTCTCACAGGCAGAGTGATAGTAGTACTGTGGAAGCTTTTCAATTCTGTCTGAAGTCTCTTGCCTAGTCTCCTTTCAGGCGAAGCTACTCTCAGGTCCCTCTTCCCAGCCTGGCTTAGGTTGATCTCTAGATCTCACCATGCTGGGCACCTGGACCAGGCAGCAGCACCACCTGCTGGACACACATCTCCATGTTGCTTGCTAATATCCATGTTCCTTGTTTGCTGATGTCCAGGAGGGCTGATACTCTGGGACTTAAACTTGAGGCCCTTGAAAAGTGATGTGTATGCTACAGGATGTGAGTTAAGAGACTGCATCACTACCTCACTTATTCACAGCACAGGTAAGAGCTCCTAGGCTGAATACCGGCAGACCTGGGTTCAATTCCAGGCTGGACCATTTCCTAGCAGGGCAACCCTAGACAAACCCCTGAGCCTTAGGTTTCTGAACTGTAAAACAGGAGTACTAATTGTATCTACTTTCTAGGCATATTGGGAAGTCAAAGCAGGAAACACTGAAATACCACCTCCTCAGAGAAGCCCTCCCAGATTATCCCATCCAAAAGCACTTCCAAGTCATTCGCACCTTTGCTTTGCCTTATTTTTTTCTTTATAACACATACCACCATTTAATCTTTTAATGTTCCTTGCTTCTTTTTCTCCCCCAGAAAATATCAGCTCTACAATGGGAGGAACTTGTTTGCTACTGTATCCTAAGTCCTTAAGCTGGGCCAGGCATATAATAAAAAATCAAACTCACTTCCATCAAGTCGAATCCGACTCATAGTGACCCCCTCCTTGGGTTTCTGAGGCCATATCACTATGAAAGTAGATTGCTCAACTTTCCTTCTGAGGAGTGGCTGGTGGGTTTGAACTACCAGGCTCTGGTTAGCAGTCAAATGCCTTAGGCACTACACCACCAGAGCTCACAGGCACATAATAGATGCTTCATAAAAATACTTTTTAGTTGAAACACACTTTGCACTTTAACTGAAACATTCTAGGAGTCAATACAAGCTACTATTATTATCATAGTTATGAATTAATTCATTAACTTACTGAAATACACATTTATTTACTTATCACTTGGTTGATTTATTTACCCACTCACTCACATATATTTCTTAAACATCTACTACATATGTTACTGCTATTGTTAGCGGCATTGAGTTGATTCAGACTCATGGTGACTTCATGTACAACAGAATGAAACATTCCCCCATCCTGCATCATTCTCACAGTTTCGAGCATGTTCAGGTCTATTGTGGCTATTGTGCCTGTCTATCTCACCAAGAGTCTCCCATGACCTCTTTGGTTCTCTATTTTACCAAATGATCTCTTCCTCCAGTGTTTGATCCCTTCTGATGACATCTCCATAGCAAGTGAGTCAGAAAACACTCTATTGTAATCTATACCATTTTTTTTTTTTAATTGTGAATTTGGGTGAAGGTTTACAGAGCAAATTTACTTTCCATACAGCGGTTCACATATACTTTGTCTCATGACATTGACCACAGTTTACCACAGTGCAATAGCTCCCCTCCCACTTCCTCCCCATAGTTACCTCATCCCTGTGTCCATCCCTCCATACACTCCTGGCCCCTGAGCTGTCTCCTTGTGCATAAGCAGC
>NW_006922019.1:2609915-2620087 GCF_000298275.1 Orycteropus afer afer
TTCAACCAGGAACAGGGAAAAGAAAAAATGCTGAAAACTAGGACCTGGGAGGGGAAGATTAAGAATAATAGTAAAAAAGACAAAAGTATTAATACTATAGTTGTTTTAATACAGTCAAGTACAAACAAATCAATCACCAGGAAAAAGAAAGCGAAAAAGAAAATAATAAAAAAAGAAAAAATCAAAATATTGGTGGAGGACAGGGCAGGGCACCCAGGCTCTGTTTGAGCACACAGACTGTGATGGAATTCCTGTGGGCCCAGAAGGTAGGTGGGAGTGGGGGATGGCCGCACCTCCATTCACCAAGCAGGTGTGGGGTAAAAGAGTAACAAGAGGAATGTCGTACCTTTTCAGTCTTGCAGGTCCAGGTCAGGAGTGTCCTTGGGGTTGCTGGAAAGCAGAACCTCTTCTCAAGCCCCTGGAATCTGCAAGAATGCTGTCTCTTTAAATATCCAAAATAGTCAAACCGCTCGTGAACATTCAAAATGGTGGCACCCTCCGGACCTGCAAAAGTCCACAGCTCAGCCCACCTTTTACTTCACCTTCTCTGTTTATTACCCAGCCACCAGAGCAGTCCCCTATGCAGTACCTGGCTATCAGGGCTGATTTTTAGGTTAATTCTTAGTTTCTACCACCACTCAGGAATCTCCAAACTGTCTGTGCTGTCAGGATCGCTCAGGATCACTGCCAGACTGCAGCTCTGTATGTCTCCTTTTTTTGGTATTTTCACGAAAATTCTTCTGCTAGTTGGGGTTTAGTCCACTTCTATATCCTTCCCTTCAAGACTCCAGGGTCCAAGATTATCTTCTGTGTCTGTGTTAATTGGTTTCCCTTTTCTTTGTTGAAGCAGGTCTTTGCAGTCTTTCTGCCTAGTCAGCCATCTTGCCGGAACCTACTCATGATCTATACCATTTTCATCAGCTAACTTTCAGAAGTAGATTGCCAGGCATTCTGTCCTAGTCTGTCTTAATCTGGAAGCTCTATTAAAACCTGTCCACCATGGGTGACCCTGCTGGTGTTTGAGATACTGGTGACACAGCTTCTAGTATCATGGCAATCCGCAAGCACCACTGTACGAGACATTCATAGATTGTGGTGGAGTAGTTTTTGTAGGGCTAAAGCGAAAAGAGGAGCTCTGGTGACACAGGGGTTAAAGTGCTCAGCTGCTAACTGAAAGGTTGTCTGTTTGAACCCACAAGCCTCTCTGCACAAGAAAGATGTGGCAGTTAGCTTCTGTAAATATTCAAAGCCAAAAACCAAACCCACTGCTACTGAGTCTTCCAACTCATAGCAATCCTATAGGACAGAGTGGAAGTGTTTCACAGGGTTTCGGAGACAATATGTCTTTACAGCCTTCCTCATCTTTCTCCCACAGAGTAGCTGGTGGGTTCAAACTACTGACCTTTTGGTTAGCAGCCAAATGATTTGACCACTGCACCACGAAACTCCCTTCCCATAAAAATTAGAGCCTTGGAAACCCTATAGGGGAAGTTCTACTCTGTCCTATAGGATAGCTGTGAGCTGGAATTGACTCAATGGAGATAGTTTTCTTTGTTTTGGGGTGAAAGTTTACAGAGCAAATCAGTTTTCATTCAACAATTTATACCTTTTGTTTTGTAACATTAGCTTCAATCCCCTCAATGTAACAGCACACTTTCCATTTCCTCCCTGGGTTCCTGTGTCTATTTGCCCTTCTTTATTGACCCCTTCCTGACTTCTAAGCTTTGTTTTTGGGCAAATTCTGCCTTTTTGGTCTTGTGTAGTTAACTGTTTTGAGGAGTACATTCCTTATGAGTGTTATTGTTCACTTTATAATCCTGTCTTTTGTTTGGCTGAAAGGTGATCCCCAGGGATAGGTTCAGTTCCAGGTTTGAAAGGTGTCTAAGGTCACGGTCTTGAGGGTTCCTTCCACCAGTTGTCTGAGAGACCAGTAAATCAGCTCTTATTTATTTATTTATTTAACTTTTTGTTGTGATTTGGGTGGAAGTTTACAAAGCAAATTAGTTTTTCACTCAACAGTTCATACACTTTTTTTTTTTTTTATTGATTACAATGCAGACAATGTAAAAGCACTCTTCCCATTTCTTCCCTAGGGTTTCCATTCCCCTTTGTCCTTCTTTCCCATCCCTTCCTGCCTTCTGAGCTTTATCCCTGGGCAGATGCTGCCCTTTTGATCACTATGGTTGATTGTTCTAAGAAAGGTATACCTCCCTGGTGTTATAGTTCACCTAATAGGTCTGTCTATTATTTTCATGAAAATTGAACCATGGGAGTGAGTTCAATTCTGGACTTAAATGGTGACTAAGGGCCATAGTCTTGGGGGTTCTACCAGTCTCTATCAGGCCAGTAAGGCTGGACATTTTTTTTATTATTTTGAGTTTTGTTCCATATTTTTCTCCCATTCTATCCAGGATCTCCCATTGTGATCTCTTTCAGAGGAGTTGGCAGTGGTAGCCAGGCACCATTTAGTTCTTCTGGTCTCAGGGTCATGGTCTGAGGTTCCCATGGTCCATTAGTTCCTTGGACAGTTTCCACAAGTCTCTGATTTTCTTCACTCTCCTTTGCCCTAGACAAGGAGAAACCAATAGTTGCACCTTAGATGGCCACTTGCAACCTTTAAGACCCCAGTCACTACTCACCACAGTAGGATGTGGAACATTGTTCTTGTAACTATGTTATGCCAATTGACGTTGGTATCCCTAAGTCTAAGGTCCTGAGCCCACAGGCCCAGTGGCTCATTCCCTCAGGTGTTTGGTTATGGCTAAGAACTTTTCATAACATTGTCCTCTGTTAGCTCTAATATATACATGGATATTTTCACAGCACATACAAATACATAAGTAGAAATACTATTTGCCCAACCTACATGGTCATGGGTATAGTTCCATTCACCTACCCATACCTGATTGTCTTGCCTATCTACCTATATATCCACTCATATGTTTATGTTTGTTATTATGGATAATGCAGGATTATGTATGTAATAGGCATAGTGCCTCAGGCACTTGACTGCTAACCAGGCTGGTGCTTCAAACCCACCTGTCACTCCTCAGAAGGAAGGTTGGACAATCTACTTCCGTAGAGATGCTGCCTCAGAAACCCAAGGAAGGGTCTCTATGAGTTGTAATTGACTCGACGGCAGTGTTTGGTTTGGTTTTAGGGTGTTACCTTTGTTGTCTAACCCTTGTGCACCTCTCTGTGCCTTCCTTTTCCTTAGTAGTATTGTGGGTGTCACTCATTTTTGGTGTGTTGCCTTTTTCTTCACTCAAATTAATACATATCTCCTTGGTTAGTAATTTTCCCTCCCCTCCTCTTTTTTTTTTATGATTTTGAATTTTGTTCTACATTTTGCTCCCATTTTGGCCAGGATCTTCCGTGGTCCCAATCAGAATGGTCAGTAGTAGCAGCTAGGCGTGATCTAGTTCTGATCTCCTGGTAGTGGAAGCTGTGGTTTACGTGATTCATTAGTCCATTGGATTAATTGTTTCCTTTCTTCACTCTTCTTTACTTTAGATGAGGAGAGAACAATAGCTGCATTTTAGATGGCTGCTCCCTCACTTTTAAGACCCTAGTCACTACTCACCACAGTGGGATGTAGAACATTGTCTTTGTAAATTATGTTATGCTGATTGACCTAGATGTCACCTGTGGTCCTAAAGCTCCAAGCCCAGTGGCTCAGTCCCTCAAAGTGTTTGGTTATGGCTAAGAAGTTTTCATACCTTTGCTTTCTGTATGCTCTACTATATCCATGGATATACTTGCAGCATGTTCAAATATGTATGTAGAAATACCCTCTGCCAAACCTATATGTTTGTGGGTGTCATCCTATTCACCTTCCCACACTGTCAGCTTACTTGTCTGCCTATGCATCCACTCATAGATTGCTGTTTGCTATTACTGTTATTGCAGGGCTGTGTGTAATAGTGTTTACCTTTGTTACCTGTATCTCTTGTGCACTTCTTAGTGTTTCCTTTTGCTTTGGTCATAGCATGCTAATCTCTCCTTTTCCATATAGTGCCTTTCCCTTTACCCAAGTTAATGGTGTCTACTCTCTAGTTAGTGATTTTCCCTCACTCACATCCCTAATAACCATCAAGGAATGTTTCCTTCTGTGTGTAAACCTTTTCTTAATAGTAGTCTCACACAACATTTGCGATTGACTTATTTCATAATTGTGTTTAAAGTGAGGATTGAATGAGATCAATGCAAGTCAGGCACCTGGCACAGGACTAGTCACAGAGGGCAAGTCCAAACAGAATGGGCCTTGTGTCCCCTGTGCCCTGCTCTCAGAGGCTGTGAGGTAAGATGGTGCTCAGACCTTGGGCATGGGAATTTTGGGGTTCCTTATTTTCCTTTGTGGCTGTTGTGCTCTGCAAAGACACCAGATGGCAGCCTAGCACCATGGAGCTATTTCCGCTTGTGGTCTGGAACCTGAGAGGAGGCAGGAAATGATTGGGAAGAAGACTTCTGGGGGTAAGACACAAGAGGATAAGTCCTTGAGGGTTTGCATCATATGCCAAGAGCAAGGCCCCAGAAAGGAGGAGGAAGAGAAGGAGATAAAGGGAGAGCATGTTGCAACAGAAAGGGCACTGGGGTTGGCCCTGGATACAAGTGGGTTCAAGCCTAGCTGGGCCACTTCTCTACTGTGTGATGTTGGGTGAGTCTCTTCCCCTCTCTGAACACCTACTTCAACATCTGTGAAATCGGTTTTCTGATACCCCCTCATCAGGGTTGTTGAGAAAAATAAGTAAAAGGCATGCTGAGGCTTCTGGCACAGAGAAAGCACTCTGTCAATGTGGAAGAAAGAAAGGTTCCTCTGGGACCATGAAAGATCCAGGAAGTCAAGGGAGTCTTTACTCTTCCTTATGGCAATCAATAAAGATCTCTCCAGTTCTGATTTACTCACTTCCCACTACATGCCAGACACTGAGCCAACTTCTTGGAAAACCCTAAGGGGTTGGTATGATCATTGAGTCCCCTCACAGCTGGCTGTTAGTGGCCATGTGTCTGTGGAGCTTCCCCCCACCTGTATTGTACCCCAGATGTTTCTATGAGCTCCTTTGCCTTCCAAACAGGTGCATCCATGCAGGGGTTGTTGGTTCCCATTTAACAGACTCCTCCCTGACCCCAGGAACTAGTTTTTGTTGCCCACAAGAAGTCCGGGTTAAAAATATATTACTGCTATTGGGACCATTAACAATAAGGGCTGGGGAAGGTGTGGTAGCCTTCCAAACCTCGAAATTCAAAGATTGGAGCTTTTCTTCCTCTGATGATAGAGAAAGGACCAACATCCATCTACCTGTCTCTCTGCATGTCCATCCAACCTTCCACCCTTCCAATCATTTATCTATCCATCCATTTACCACTCATCCATCCATACTTCCATCTATCTATGTATTAAGCTACCTAAACCAAAAACCAAACCAAACTCACTGCTGTAAACTCTATTCTTACTCATAGCAATACCTGTTGGGTTTCTGAGGTGGTAAATCTCTACAAAAGTAGATTGCCCAGTCTTGTTTCCATGGAGTAGCTGGTGGGTTTGAACCATGAACCTTCTGGTTAGCAGTCAGATGGCTTAGGCACTGTGTTACCAGAGCTCCTTTTAACCTTTATCCCCCTATTATTCAACCACCAACCTATCATTTCCTCTGTCCACTCACCTACTTGTCCATCCATCCATGCATTTATCTATCCACTCATCCACCTATTTATTCATGATTCCAGTTTTCCTTCCTTCCTTCCCCCTCCTTCTTTCTTTCCTTCCTTCCTTCCATTCATGCAATCATCCATCTGACCCTTTAGCATCTTCTCTGTCCCATCACTGCCACCACCACTAGTTGCTGTCAACTCCAACTTGTGGCGACCCCATATTTGTCAGAGTGGAATTGTGCTCCATAGAATTTTCAATGATTTTTTGAGGAAGATCACCAGATTTTTCTTCCAAGGAGCTTCTGGGTAGACTAGAACTTCCAATTTTTTGGTTAGTAGCCAAGCATGTTAACAGTTGTACCACCCAGGGATGCCTCCTCTGTCCCAGCACCATAGTGTCAGTAATAAGAAACTCCAGTTTGGTCCCTATCCTCAAGGAGTTCACCATGTCCACTGGAAGACGCAGGCTCTTAAATAATTACAACATAGTGTGATAAATGTTTACAGCCACAACAATGAAGTCAAACATAGCAAAGATCATGAAGATGGTGCAGGACTAGGCAACACTTTGTTCTATTGTACATGGGATCACCATGAGTCAGAGTTATCTCAGTGACAGCTAACAACAATGTAACTGCTTAGATAAGGGAAGCTTACAGGTTGTGGAAACACTTAGCAGAGGCAACTAACTCAGTTTTGAATTAGGGCTGTGTTGGGGAGGGTTTCCATAAAGAAGAATGCATCAGTGTAGAATTGAAGAATAAATAGGGGAAAACAGAGAAAAGTCATTATGGTGGTGGGGTGTGGGGAGAGGAGGCAGAGAGGGTGTTTCTGGCAGAGGAATGGCATGATCAGATGCTGTGGTGAGCGAACATGGTGCAAATGAATGTTCAGTGTGGTCAGAGCTTAGCGCTTGCAGGGGAATGAGGAAGGAAGTGGCCAGAAAGGATGGAAGAAGGATCAACAGCACCAGACCAGAGATGGGGATTTCATGTTCACAGCAGAGTCCGGAGCTTATGTGAAGGCTGACTGGGAGCCATGGGATGGAGCCATGGGACTGTGACTGATGTGAACAGACCTGCATCTTGGATGATCCCTCTGTTGCAGTGTAGAGGCTGGACTTGAGGGGGCAGGGCCAGAGGCTGGGATGACTGCAGGGCTATATGGGGAGGAGCCACAGTGAGGAAGGATGGGGCCTTCAGCTACAAGTGTAGCTGTGGGAGGTGACAGGTACTCTCACTTGCCCCTCCCAACCTCATTGCCCTTTGAGTCCAGGGACAACCACCCAGGACCCACAGGGGAACAGGCCCTTCTCACAGTACCACCTTCAACTCTGCCAAGACTCTCCTTTGTACCTCCTCTGACTCCATTGCAGCCCCAGGAGGGGCAGGACTCAATAGCTCTGTTTCACAGATGAGAATGGGGGCCCAGAGAGGTGAAGAAACTTGACCAATGGTACCCCTGATGCCTCAATGCTCTGTCCTTTCAACTCTGACAACCAGTCCCTCCATTCTCACCATGGTCCACAAACATCCTCTCTTGCAGACATCTTCCCAACCACCACCATCATCATCCACTTCTTATCTGAGCCTCTCAGCTCTGCTGCCAGGGAGTGATGGAGTAGACACACAGGCTAAATCCTTCTTTCCATCCAGCTAGACCCTGGCACATCCTTCCTCTGAGGGCCCCTGGGAAGTGACAGATGTGAACAGGATCTCTTCTCTGTACCATTCTTCCTGAACAAGAAACACTTGAAGCCAGGCTTTCCTGGGGAGTAGGATAGGAGGAAAGGGAAAAGGGGTATAGAAGCTTGAAATTCAGTTTCTGAATTTGGCCCACACCCACATTTCTCTGTGCACTCCGAATGGTCTATATTAGCAGTTCTAATTAGCAGGACCATCTGACATCAACTACCCTTCTTCAATGCAGTTAGAAGGCCCCGGTCCTGTGGGGGCTTAATGAGAAAGAAGGGGCAGGAGGGGAGCTGAATCTCTGTTTCCCAGCCCTATCCAGCCCCTCTCTTTCAAGGACACTTCCTGGCAATCTTGGTGCTTCATCTGAAAGGAGTTTTAGAGCCTCCCTGATCCTCACTTTAATTAAAAGGAAATGTCCTCCTAGAGTTGTTGAGCTGGTTTTCCTTTCCTCCTTGGAACATTTGCTCAGCCTCTGAGCCGGAGCCTGGTGTCTGGTTAATTGAAAGTTACAGATGAGCTAGGAGACGGCCCTCTTGGGAGGTAATGAGGAAAGACACAAACTGGTGATAGATCCAAGCTTTTCCAGCTGAGACGGAGCTACTGTGCTCAAGGTTGGGTAGGGTGAATGTAGGCCAAAGGTCTGGAGGCTGCATCCAGCACCCAACAGGGCAGGCTGTCAGCCACCAGACCTTGGTAGAAGCCCCAGGTGCCAACACTATCCCAATTCTGAATAACTTGTGTGTTCATATTCCTCAGAAAAAATGACAAAATAGAGGAAAATGAAGAGCCCAGAGTGCAGCAGTCCCTCCACCAGCTAGAGATAATTGTTGCTAACACCTGGGCATATAAAGCCTTCTGGAACTTTTTGGACATTTTGCACAAACAACTGATTGTATTTCCTTTCCACCTTGATAATAAAAATGATAGATGTTTACTATAAACAGCTTGGAAAATAGTTTTTAGAAGTATAAGAAAAAATTTTAACTACTCATCCATGATGTCATACCCAGGGACTGTATATAGAAAAGTAGGATATGGAAGATGTGAGTAGGAGTGGGGGCTATAGGATCAGACACTCATGGCTTTGGCAAGGGGTTTAATTTTTCATGCCTCAGGTTTCATCTGTAGAGTGGGAGTCATACAGTATGACTCCCTCTGGGGCTTGAAATCAGAAGGAATAGGATTATCAACTATCTTGCCTAGCATACTGCTCTGCTCAATAGATTTATCCAGTATAGCTGTGCCCATAGTTAACATTTGGGGAGACTTCCTACCAGATATATACTATAATATGCTGTTCTGGTCTTGTGCCATTGAATTGATTACAATTCACTGTGATCCCACGTGTCACAGGGTAGAACTGTTCCATAGAGTTTTCTTGGTTGTGATCTTTACAGAAGCAGATTGCCAGGCCTTTCCTCTGGTACCACTGGGTACAGAACCAAAAACCTTTTGGTTACCAGCTGAATGCAAACTGTTTGCACCACCCAGGAACATAACATATAATATAATATGAATTATGTTGTTGTTGTTAAGCATTGTTGGGTCAGCTCCAACCATAGCGACCCTATGTACAACAGAATGAAACACTGCCCAGTCCTGTGCCAGCCTCACAATTCTTACTATACTTGAACCCATCATTGCAGCCACTGTGTCAAGCCATTTTTCCAAGGGTCTTCCCCTTTTTCACTGCCCCTCTACTTTACCAAGCATGGTATCCTTCTCCAGGGAATGGTACCTTCTGACAACATGACCAAAGTAGGTGAGACAAAGTCTGGCCATTTTCATCTCCAAGGAGGATTCCAGCTGCACTTCTTCTAGGACAGATTTGTTGGTTGTTCTGGCAGTCCATGGTATTTTCAGTATTCTTCACCGACACCACAATGCAAAGCCACCAACTCTTCTTTGGTCTTCCTTATTCATTGTCCAGCTTTCACATGCATATGAGATGATTGAAAATACCATGGCTTGGGTTAGGCACACTGTGGTAGTTAAGTTGTGTATCAACTTGGCTGGGCCTGGTTGAGTGGCTGGGCAGCTGGATGTAGTATTCCTCATGATGAGACTGATGATCAACTCCATGGTGGAATCTGTTGGAGCAGCTGAGTAGCTGCCTTAGTGATGTGGTAGGCTTCCAGTATATAAGAAGCATAGAGAAAAGTGTTTGGAGCTTTTGGCATACTTGCACCCTGCATTTGGCTGAGTCGTCATCTCAGTGGCCTGCCATATTGTCTGCCGATCTTGGGACTGTTAATGGACTTGAATTAGTGGTCTGCCACATTGCTTGATAATTTTGGTACTGTGCCAATTTATTTCTTTACTTTGGGTTTCTCAGCCTCAGCAGCCAGAAGCTGCCTGAGCTAAGAAACACCTCCAGCTTCAGTGGGCTGGGAGCAAGAGGCAGAGCTGAAGCCCAAGGCTGAGGGACTTTGATCCAGCCCTTAGATCTGGCACTTTGAACTCAGACTTCTAGCCTCCTAAACTCTAAGAGAATAAATCCCTGTTTCTTATAGTCACCCAGTTGTGGTATTTTCTGTTAGAGCAGTATTACAGGACCAAAATACACACCTTAGTCTTCAAAATGACATCTTTGCTTCTCAACACTTTAAAGAGCTGTTTTGCAGCAGATTTGTCCAGTGCAATTTGTTGCTGTTGTTAAGTGCCGTCGAGTCATTTCCGACTCATAGCGACCCCATGAACAGCAGAACGAAACACTGCCTGATCCCGCGCCAGCCCCACAATCTCTGCTATACTTGAGCCCATCATCGCAGCCACCGTGTCAATCCATCTCGTTGAAGGCCTCCCTTTCTTTCGTCGACCCTCTAC
>NW_006922019.1:2624137-2632818 GCF_000298275.1 Orycteropus afer afer
GGCCTGAGTTGTCTCCTCACCTAATCCCTTCGGCTGATTGCTCTTCTCTCTGGCTTCCTGGCTTTTAATCCCCTTTCTCCTGCTCTTCCTGCTTGCTACTTTGGGCGTCCCTGAGTTGTCTCTCCTCACCTGTAACCCTGGGGCTGTCCAGTGCAATATGATGTCTGATTTCTTGACTGCTGCTCCCACAGATGTTGATTGTGGATCCAAGTAAAATGAAATCCCAGACAACTTCAATCTTTTCTCCATTTATTATGATGTTGCTTATTGGCCCATTTGTGAGGATTTTTTTTTCTTTATGTTGAAGTATAATCCTCAAGATAAATGAATGATACTGTATACATATTGCTTCATATCCTACTTATTTTTATTCACCATTTAATTATGGACATTTTCCTATAGCATTTACTTTGCTTTTACAGTATCACTTCTAATGGCTCCATCATGTTCCACAAATTGAATGGAGCACAGTTTATCCTGCCAACCCTATTGTTGAACTTCTCAATTAATTCCTCCTTTCTTTTGTACTTGTTGCTATATGTAATACTGCAATGAACATTTTTTAATCCAAATTTTTGTCTGTATTTCTGACTATTTCCTAAGAAAGGGAGTCCTGGAAGTGAAATTGCTGAGTCACAAGGAATAAATGTTCTCCTACATATTATATATACCAAAGTATATGCAGAAAGCCTTTTACAAATCACTTTCTGTGTCTGCCCTACATCCCTGAACATGTTCATTGCACCATACCCTTGCTGATACTGCCAATTTGGATTTTTAAACATTCTACAGATTTTCTGAATGAAGAAGACTTCTTCTCTAAGTAGCTTTAACAACTAAGTGAAGAGATGAGTATTTTGGTAGTTGTGTGATACTAAACAAATTTCTCAATATCTGCACCTCTGGCTCCTTACCTGTGAACTGGGGATAATAGTAATACCTGTAGTAGGATTAGTAATAGTAATAGGGTTATTGTGAAGATTAAATGAGCTAATACATCCAAAGTCTTGAGAACCCTTCCTGGTAAATGCCAAACAAACCTCAGCAGGTATTATTACCTTTGTTGCTGTTGTTGCTGAATCCCGTACGCATAACTCAGGCCCATCTTCTGATGGAGAGAGCACTGTGTAGTTTTGTGTAAGTCTCCTGTCCTGTCTGATCCTCAGTTTCTCCATCTGTACATTGAGACTGAAAACACTTGTCTTCTCTGCCTAGAAACGGTTAAAAGAACTGAATGCCTGTCAAAGAGCTGGGCACATGTGAGCTACTGTCTCTCTGCTGTCTTGATGAGTCTCAGATTCCAAAGAAAAGATCAGTCTAGGAAGTCTTCCTAAAGGTGTTGTTGTTAGGGCCCATCAAGTCATCTCCGATTCATAGAGACCCTATACACAACAGAATGAAACACCACACAGTCCCACGCCAGCTCCACAATCCTTGCTATACTTGAGCCCATTGCCACTGCCACTGTGTCAATCCATCTCGCTGAGGGCCTTCCCCTCTTCCATGGACCCTCTGCCTTACCAAGCATGACATCCTTCTCCAGGGAATGGTCCCTTCTGATAACATGACCAAAGTAGGTGAGATGAAGTCTGGCCATTCTCACTCCCAAGGAGCATTCTGGCTGCACTTCCTCCATGACAGATTTGTTCTTTTAGCAGTCCATGGTAATTTCAGCATTCTTCACCAGCATCATGACTCAAAAGCATGAATTTCCCTACTTGGTCTTCCTTATTCATTGTCCAGCTCTCACATGCATATGAGGCAATTGAAAATATCACGGCTTGTGTTGGGCACACCTTAGTCCTCAAGGAGACAGCTTTGCTCCTCAGCACTTGAAAGAGGTCTTTTGCACCCAACTTGCCCAGTGCTACACATCATCTGATATCTTGACTGCTGCTTCCATTGGTGTTGATTGTAGAATCAAGCAATGTGAAGACTTTGACAATTTCAATCTTTTCTCCATTTATCATGATGCTGCTTATAGGTCCAGTTGTGAGGATTTTTGTTTTCTTGATATTGAGATGTAATCCATACTGCAGACTGTATTCTTCAATCTTCATCAGGAAGTGCTTCAAGTCATCTTCACTTTCAGCAAGCAAAGTTGTGTCATCAGCGTATTGCAGGTTGTTTCTTCCTCCAATCTTGATGCCATGTTCTTCTTCATATAGTCTAGCTTCTCAGATTATTTGCTCAGCATATAGATTTAATAAGTATGGGGAAAGGATACAACCCTGATGCACTCCCTTCTTGATTTTAAGCCATGCAGTGTCCCCTTGTTCTGTTAGAATGAGAGCCTCCTGGTCTATGTACAGGTTCCTCACAAGTACAATTAAGTGTTCTGAAATTCCTATTCTTCTCAATGCTATCCACAGTTTGTTATGATACACACAATGAAATGCTTTTAAATGGTCAATAAAACAGAGGTAAACATCTTTCTGGTATTCTTTGTTTTGAGCCAAGATCCATCTGACATCAGCAATGATATCCCTTGTTCCACATCCTCTTCTGAATCCAGCTTGCACCTCTGAAAGTTCTCTGTCAATACACTTCTGCAAACATTTTTGAACTATCTTCAGTAAGATTTTAATTGAGTGTAATATTAATGATACTGTTCAATAATGTCCACATTCTGTGGGATTACCTCTCTTTGGAACAGGTGCAAATATGGATCTCTTCCAGTCAGTTGGCCAGGCAGTTGTCTTCCAAATCTCTTGGCATAACCAGGTGAGTGCCTCCAGCAGGGCATCCATTTGTTGAAACATCTCAGTGGGTATTCTTTCAATTCCTGGAGGCTTGTTCTTCAGCAATTCCTTCAGTGCAGCTTTGACTTCTTCCTTCAGTACCACTGGTTCTTGATCATATGCCACCTCCTGAAATGAATGAAGATCTACCAGTTCTTTTTGGTACAGTGACTCTGTGTAGTCCTTCCATCTTCTTTTGATGCTTCCTGCATCATTCAATATTTTGCCCATAGAATCTTTCAATATTGCAACTTGAAGCTTAATTTTTTTCCTCAGTTCTTTCAGCTTGAGAAATGTCAAGCGTGTTCTTCCCTTTTGGTTTTCTAACTCCAGGTCTTTGCACATTTCATTATAGTAATTGGTTTTCTCTGCTCGAGTTGCTCTTTGAAGTCTTCTGTTCAGCTCTTTTATCTTGTCATTTCTTCTATTTGCTTTAGCTACTCTCCACTCAAGGGCAAATTTCAGAGTCTCTTCTTATATCCATTTTGGCCTTTTCTTCTTTTCTCGTGTTTTTAATGACCTCTTGCTTTCTTCATGGATGATGTTCTTGATGTCATCCCACAATTCTTCTGGTTTTCGGTCATTGGTGTTCAGTGGATCCAATCTATTCTTTAGATGGTCTCTAAATCCAGGAGGGATATATTCAAGATTATATTTTGGCTCTCATGGACTTTTTTTAATTATCTTCAAATTCAAATTGAACTTTCATATGAGCAGTTAATGGTCTGTTCCACAATCAGCTCCTGGTCTTGTTTTGGCTGAAGATATTGAGCTTTTCCATCACCTCTTGCCACAGATGTAGTCATTCTGATTCTTGTGTACTCCATCTGGTGAAGTCCACATGTTTAGCCACCATTTGTATTGTTGAAAAAAGGTATTTCCAATGAATAAGTCATTGGTCTTGCAAAATTCTATCATGTGATCTCTGGCATTATTTCTGTCACTAAAGCCAAATTTTCCAACTACTGGTGATTCTTCTTTGTTCCCAACTTTTGCATTCCAGTCACCAGTGATAATTAACACATCTTAATTGCACATTCGGTCAATTTCAGACTGCAGAAGTTGATAAAAATCTTCAATTTCCTCATCTTTTGCTTTGGTGGTTGGTGCATAAATTTGAACAGTAGTCGTATTAACTGGTCTTCCTTGTAGGTGTATGGATATTATCCTATCACTGACAGCATTGTACTTCAGAACAGATCTTGAAATATCCATTGTGATGATGAATGCCACACCATTCCTCTTCAAATTATCATTGCCAAGCACAGTAGATCATATGATTGTCTGATTCAAAATGGCCAAAAACAAGTCCATTTCAGCTCACTAATGTCTAGGATATCAATCTTTATGTGTTCCATTTCATTTTTGACAACTTCCAATTTCTCTAGATTCATACTTCATACATTTCATGTTCCAATTATTAATTAATGTTTGCAGCTGTTTCTTCTCAATTTGAGTCATGTACGTCAGTAAATGGAGGTCTCAAAAGCTTTACTTTATCCATATTGGTAAGGTTGGTTCTACTCTGATGATGATGCTCTTTTCCAGTCATATTTTGAGAGCATTCTGACCACAGGGGCTTGTCCTCCTGCACTGTATCAGACAATGTTTCTGGGCTATTCATAAAGGATGTGGCATCAAATCCAAGACTTGTAAGAGAAGCTTGAGTTAGCCAGTTGGAGGTAAGGAAGAGGTGTTTCAGGCAGGACAAACAGCATGTGGAAAGGCTGGAGCTAGAGAGATCATCGGGGTTTGGGTGAACTAAGTATAGCTGAGCACAGACTGGAGGGGGTGAGTGGTGAGGGATGAGGCAGGAGTTGCAATAGAAGACTTGTTCCCCAGACACCCACAGCCCATGGGGCTCTCTACCTCTCTGCCAAACTCTCCCTGCTCTTCTTTTAAAAGGACATCTCTTCTATTGTTGAATTTCTGCTTTGCAACACTTTCCACCCACTAAGGAGCCCTTGGGTAGTGCCCACCAAGAGGCACCTTGGAAGAAAGGCTTGGCAATCTACTTCCAAAAACTCAGTCATTGAAAGCCCCATGGAGAGTTCTGCTCTGACACACATGGGGTCAACGGGAGTCAGAGTCTTCTCAACAGCAACTGGCTTTGTCCCCTGCAACACTAGAATGTAAACTTGGGGATAGTGTGGTGTAGTAATTAAGGTTATGTATCAACTTGGATGGGCCTGGTTTTGAGTAGCTGGGGAGCTGGTTGTAGTTGTTTCCCATGATGAGACTGGTACAATAGAATACAGACAGAACTCCATGGTAGAATCCGCCACAGGCAGCTGAGTAGCTGCTTTAGGGATATGGTCTGCTTCCAGTATATAAGGAGAAGCTTTGAGACTGGTATGCAGCTTTTGGCATGCTTGAATCCTGCATGTAGTTGAGTTGTCGTTCAGCAACCTGCCAAGTTGTCTACCAATCTGGGGACTGTTAATGGACTTGAATCAGTGACTTGCCATGTGGTTTGGTAATCTTGGGACTGTGACTTTTTACTTGTTGACCTTGGCTTTGTCAGCCTCAGCAGCCAGCAGCTGCCTGAGTGAACAGACGCCTCCAGCTCCAGTGGGCCTGGAGCAAGAGGCAGAGCTAAAGCCCAAGGTTGAGGGGCTTTCATAAGGCCCTAGAGCTAGCACTTTGAACTCAGACTTCTAGCCTCCTAAGTTGCAAGAGAATAAACTCTTGTTTGTTAAAGTCATCCCATTTGTAGTATCTTCTGTTAGAGCAGCACTAAGTAACCAAAACAGGTGGGCAGTTTGTAACCATGAAACAGGAATAATGACAGCGCCTACTTCTCATGGGTTTAGTGGGAATTCAGTGCAATCATGTTTGCTAAGGGCTTTGAACTACACTTGCCTCTTGAGTACATGTCTGACGAATTTTAGTTACAATTGTTGTTCCTAATACTCTGTAACAGGAGGGAGGAGATTTTGAGAGAGGCATGTAGGAGAGATGAAGGAGGTGAGTACCAGAGTGATTTTTGCAGGAGGTGACTTACAAAATAATGTGTGTCCAACAGTGCACATCACAGGCATCACCTCACTCACTCCTCACAGCTTCTCTATAAGATAAGGAAATGAGGCTCAGAAAGGTCACAGAGCAGTGGGTGGCAGAACCAGTACTTGAACCCATGTCAATCTGGCCCCAAAGCCCTTTCTGTCATTGCGCACCGCAACCTAGAAGATCTTCAAGAATTAAAGAGAGGGCTTTGGGGCAGGTGTATCAGGGGAGGTGGGTCTGAGAGGAGAAATTATTCTGGCTGGGCAGAAAGTCCCAGAAGAGGGCCAATGTGAAAAGAATCATTCATTCATTTTCTTTATTTATTTTTCAGTATCAGTTGGGATATATATAATCAAAAGTAACCCAACCCAAACCAAATCCACTGCCATCGAGTCAATTACAACTCACAGTGATCTGATAGGACAGAGTAGAACTGTTATAGGGTTTCTAAGGCTGTAAATTATTATGGAAGCAGACTGCCACATCTTTCTCCCACAAAGCAGCTTGTGGGTTCGAACTGCCAACCTTTCCATAAGCAGCTGAGAGCTTGCACTATGGCATCACCGGGACTCCTTACAAGTAACAGAAAACCTAAATAATAGAGAACCAAACAGCATAATCAGCTAATTATCTTGCATAATAAGGAGTCAGGAGGTCAATTTGATCCAGCATCTCAATGACATCAAGCACAAGTCTACTTCATTTTTTTTGTGTATGTATGCCAATTGAGTCTGGTGTCCCCCAGTACTATGGTCCTCAGGTAGTAGATCTATTGGATATCTCTCTCATAGTTTTGGGATGTCTGTGAGAGATTACTCTGTGTAGATTCAGCTGAGGTTAATCTTGCACAGACACCAGTGATACAAAATACCTGCAGTCCTTACAGAAACAATAGAATACAGACACAAGGCTAATTCATTTTTCCTGCACTGCCCTCCTTAGCATTTTGGCTTATTGCCTCATGATCACAAGATAGCTGCTACAATTCTAGACATTATACCCCTGTGCAACTGTATTCAAAGCAGAAAGAAAGAGAGGGGTGCTTTCCATCTCTTTTTTCAGGAAGGAACTTCTATCCTGGAACTCCCTTGCCCCCAGCATATTATTCTTACTTCTCTAGCTGCAAGGGAGGCTGGGAAAGTGAATATCTGTCAAATACCAGCGGGATTGCCATAATTGGTTTAGATCAGTAGTCTTCAATTCTGGTTGTCCATTAGTATAATCTAGGGAGCTTTTTTAAAATACTGATGCCTGAAGCCCTCATTGCCTCCAGATCAATACAAATCTTTGGATAAAAGGCAAAGATTGAGTATTTAGAAAATCTTCCCAGATGATTCTAATGTGCAGCTAGAGTTGAGAACCACTAGACTACACTAGTGTGGTAGCATAGTGCCTAAGGCACTTGACTGCTAACCAGAAGGCTGGAGGTTCAAACCCACCAGCCACTCCTCGGAAGGAAGGTTGGGCAATCCTGTTTCCATAGTGATACTGCCTCGGAAACCCAAGGAGGGGTCGCTATGAGTCGGGGCCGACTCGATGGCAAACAACAACAACAACAGACTACACTAGTAATGGTTTATCCCTTGGGACTGGGCCTATTGCTTCACAAATAAAATTGAGATGCTGTTAATAAGGAGGAAGGGGTGGACAATACTCAGGGTCAACCCCTGTGTTAGACTGGGTTCTCTAGAGAAACAAAACCAGTAAAGCTTATATACATATAGAGAGAAAGACAGAGAAATTTATCTTAGGAAATTGGCTCACACACTTATAGAAGCTGGCAAGTCCAAAGTTCTTGGATCAAACATCAAGCTGGAGGCTTTTCCTGACTCTTGCAGCTGCAGGGGCTGAGAAGTTCAAGGTTGGCAGGCAGTACACTGGCTGTTGACTCCAACGAATGACAAATCCAAGATGTCCAGGCCAAATGGTAGATTGTTCACTCACGGACAGCTGTAGGCAGCACAACAGAATCCTGATCCACAGAAGAATGTCTCTTTTCCCAGGATGTAAATAGATACACTGGAAGCAGGCCATACCCCTAGCAAAACTCCCTTTCAACAGATTGGCTGCTCAAAATATAATCATCTGATCCCATCATGGGAATAACCACATCAAACAGCTTAAACCACACAGAATTGTGGTCCAGCCAAGTTGACACACAACTTCAACTATCACAGTCTACCCCTTGTCAACTTGGCAGTTGTTCACATCTTCTTAACCATATATAATCTCTAAATAAGGACAATTATAAAGTCATATTTGTGCCTAATGTGATACACTAACACACGTACAACCAAAATGCATTAACCTTATTTACATTTCACAGTTCATAACAGAAGGAAACAAAAATATTTGATGCACATAAACAATGAAGAAATATAACAATCACAGTCCTTGTTTCTGCAGCTGGTCACATGGTCATAGCTGATATTCAGAACTACCTTCTCCCACTACCCATCCTGTATTTCCCTTGCCCTCAGCAAGCACCTCAGCTGGTCGTGGTTCTTTGCCTGGTGGGGTGACCAAACCTTCATTCCTGAAGGGTCTGGGCCATTAGCAGTTGTACCAGAATTGGGTTGCTGTAATTTTCCATTGACTTTAATCACAGGGGATGGGAGTACTAAGAAATGTCCCAAAGAATCTCCTGCATTCCAGACATATTCTTCTTTCCCTCCATTATATAAAGCCAATCCAACTTCCCCTTGGTAATCAGGATCTATCACACTAGATAGTACAGTAAAGCCCTTCTTTGTCTGTTGATCCAGAGGCATGAGAAACCAAAATGGCCGAGTGGCATTCTTAATTTCCAGTTCAATGCAATCAGTATTGTGTCTCCAGGTGGAAGTGTTCCTCCCTTTGGGACTAAGATCTCCAGACCCGCAGAGCATAGGGTAGCAGTGACAGGAAGCAAACATTTTTTGAGTGGGTCACTAG
>NW_006922019.1:2632918-2636115 GCF_000298275.1 Orycteropus afer afer
GCAGAGCATAGGGTAGCAGTGACAGGAAGCAAACATTTTTTGAGTGGGTCACTAGGGGTAATAATGAGTGGTATTATTCCTGTTCCCACCCCCTGGTTCCTGGACCCATGAATCCTGGCTATTGGAGAAACAGAACCATATATTGGACGCTGGTTTAGAGCATATACAGGCCCCTGGAGAACATTGCCCCAACCCTTCAAAGTATTGCCACCTAGCTGGCACCCTAATTGTGTTTTCAGGAAGCCAGTCCATCGTTCTATCAAGCCAGCTGCTTCAGGATGATGGGGAACATGGTAAGACAAGTTAATTCCATGAGCATAAGTCCATTGCTGCACTTCATTTGCTGTAAAGTGAGTCCCTTGATCTGAAGCAATGCTGTGTGGGATACCATGATGGTAGATAAGGCATTCTGTAAGGCCACGGATGGTAGTTTTGGCAGAAGCATTGCATGCAGGGAAGGCGAATCCATATTCAGAATAAGTATCTATTCCAGTAAGAACAAAACGCTGTCCTTTCCATGATGGAAGTGGTCCAATGTAATCAACCTGCCACCAGGTTGCTGGCTGATCACCCCGAGGAAAGGTTCCATATCGTGGACTCAGTGGTGGTCTCTGCTGCTGGCAGATTGGGCACTCAGCAGTGGTGGTAGCCAAATCAGCCTTGATAAGTGGGAGTCCCATGTTGCTGAGCCCATGCATAACCTCCATCCTTGCCACCATAGCCACTTTGTTCATGAGCCCATTGAGCAATAACAGGAGTAGCTGGGGAAAAAGGATGGCTGTTTTCCACTGAATGTGTCATCCTATCCACCTGATTGTTAAAGTCCTCCTCTGCTTTTGGTGGGAATTCACATGAGACACAAATACCTTTACTCCTTTGGCCCATTCAGAGAGATCTATCCACATACCTCTTCCATATACATTCTTATCACCAATCTTCCAATCATGCTCCTTCCAAGTCCCAGACCATGCAGCTAAGCCATTAGTCACAGTCTATGAATCCATATATAATCACACATCTGGCCATTTCTTATTCCATGCAAAGTGAACAGCCGTATGCGCATCTTGCAGTTCTGTCCACTGGGAGGATTCCCTTCACCACTGTCCTTTAAGGAAGTCCCAGAAAGGGGCCGCAGTGCCGCTGCTGTCCACTTGCGAGTGGTGCCTGCATATTGCACAGAACCATCTGTAAACCAAGCACGTGTTTTCTCTTCCTCGGTCAACTGATCATAAGGAACTCCCCATGAGGCCATAGGTGCAGACTGGGAGAGGGAAGGTAATGTGACTGGAGTGGAGACCATAAGCATTTGGGCCACTTCCTCATGCAACTGACTTGTGCCTTCAGGTCCTGCTCAAGCCCCATCTCTGATATACCACTTCTGTTTAATGATGGAGTGCTGTGCACATCCAACTTTATGAGTCTGTGGATCAGACAACACACAGTTCATGATGGGCAGCTCAGGCCTCATGGTCACTTGGTGGCCAATAGTTAGGTGTTCAGTCTCTACTAAAGCCCAGTAACAAGCCAAAAGCTGTTTCTCAAAAGGAGAATAGTTATCTGCAGAGGATGGCAGGGCTTTCCTCCAAAACCCCAGGGGTCTGCATTGCGATTCACCAATACAGACCTGCCAAAGACTCCAACAGCATCTCTATCTAGTACAGACACTTCAAGCACCATTGGATCAGCTGGATCATATGGCCCAAGTGGCAGAGAAGCCTGCACGGCAAACTGAACCTGTTGCAGAGCCTTCTGTTGTTCTGGGCCCCACTCAAAACTAGCAGCATTCTGAATCACTTGATAAATAGGCCTCAGCAACACACCCAAATGAAGGATATGTTGCCTCCAAAATCCAAAGAGGCCCACCAGACATTGTGCCTCCTTTTTAGTTGTGGGAGAAGCCAGATACAATCAATTATCCTTCACTTTAGCAGGAATATCTCAACATGCCTCACACCATTGGACCCCCAGAAATTTCACTGAGGTGGAAGGTACCTGAATTTTTGTTGGGTTAATTTCCCAGTGTCTAGTACGCATATGTCTCACCAATAAGTCTAGAGTCATTGATACTTCTTCCTTACTAGGTCCAATCAGCATAATGTCATCAATATAATGGACCAGTGTGATGTCTTGTGGAAGGGAAAGGTGGTCAAGATCCCTACAGACTAACTTATGACATAGTGCTTGGGAGTTGAAATACCCCTGAGGAAGGACTATAAAAGCTTACTGTTGACCTTGCCAGCTGAAGGCAAACTGCTTGTGATGGTCTTTTGATACTGGTATTGAGAAAAAGGCATTGGCCAGATCAATAGCTGCATACCAAGTACCAGGAGATGTACTAACTTGCTCAAGCAATGAAACCACATCAGGAATAGCAGCTGCAATTGCAGTCACCACCTGATTGAGTTTACAATAATCTACTGTCATTCTCCAAGATCCATCTGTTCTTTGCACAGGCCAAATAGGTGAATTAAATGGGGATGTGGTAGGAATCACCACCCCTGCATCCTTCAAGTCCTTGATGGTGGCAGTAATCTCTGCAACCCCTCCAGGGATGCGGTATTGCTTTTGGTTTACTATTTTTGTAGGTAGAGGCAGTTCTAATGGCTTCCACTTGGCTTTTCCTACCATAATAGCCCTTACTCCACATGTCAAAGACCCAATGTTGGAATTCTGCCAATTGGTCAGTATATCTATTCCATTACGCATTCTGGCACTGGGGAAATCACTACAGGATGGGTTCAGGGACCCACTGGACTCACTGTGAGACACACCTTAGCTAAGACTCCATTGATAACGTGACCTCCACATGTTCCCACTCTGACTGGTGGGCCACAATGACACTTTGTGTTTCCTGGAATTAGTGTCAATTCAGAGCCAGTGTCCAGTAATCCCTGAAAAGTCAGATTATTTCCTTTTCCCCAATGAACAGTCACTCTTGTAAAAGGTCTCAGATCCCTTTGGGGAAGGTTGAGAGAAAGACTGACATTATAGATTTTTGGCAATGTAGTGGGGTCCTTCCTCAAAGGGACCCAGCCTCCCCTTCATTCAAGGTGTTGTGGGTCTGTAAACTGACTCAAGTCTGGGAATTGATTGAGAGGTTGTGACTCTGTATTCTGGTCAGTCAATCTAGGTTGCTGTTCACGTGACCTAGAATTCTTCTGTCTATACAGATCAAGTAAATATTTAGTAGGCTTGCC
>NW_006922019.1:2638585-2639216 GCF_000298275.1 Orycteropus afer afer
GAAGCAAGAATGGCCAGACTTTGTCTCACCTATTTTGATCATGTTGTCAGAAGGGACCATTCCTTGGAGAAGGATGTCATGCTTGGTAGGGTGGAGGGTTGATGAAAGAGAGACCTTCAATGAGATGGATTGATACGGTGGCTGCGATGATGGGCTCAAGTATAGCAGGGATCATGAAGCTGGCATGGTATCGGGCAGTGTTTCGTTCTGCTGTGCATGGGGTCACTATGACTCAGAAATGACTCTACTGCACCTAACAACAACAGCATATCCTGATCTTCCTGACTATCTGTCCATATGTCCCCATTCCAGGTTTCAGGATCCCATTTTTTCCCAATAAATCCCCTCACTTTAACGTCAGACAACATTCTGGTTTGGCAACTTAATTGGCATTGTAATTCAGCCACCCTTACAATAAGACTCTGGGTTTGGTTTTCAGCAATATCAGCTCTGTTACTAGAAGACATAAGGCATTCTTTCAGAGCACAACTGGAAACACTGAGGCCTTTTATGTGGCGCTTAAGCCGCGACTCAGCAGCTCTAAGCTCATCTCGCTCTTTCACCACTTTGTCTAGTGTAAGTAGGACCAACCAACCAGCTTCCTTATACTCCTCATTCTGACAAAATTGCA
>NW_006922019.1:2639618-2650785 GCF_000298275.1 Orycteropus afer afer
TTTTCTTAGGAAAATGGCTCACACACTTATAGAAGCTGGCAAGTCCAAAGTTTTTGGATCAAACGTCAAGCTGGAGGCTTTTCCCAACTCTTGCAGCTGCAGGGGCTGAGGAGCTCAAGGTTGGCAGGCAGTGTACTGGCTGTTGACTCCAACGAATGATGAATCCAAGATCTCACGCCAAATGGTGGATTGTTTGCTCACAGACAGTTGTAGGCAGCACAACAGAATCCTGATCCACAGAGGAATGTCTCTTTTCCCAGGATGTCCATAGATATACTGGAAGCAGGTCACACCCCTAGTGAAACTCCCTTTCAACAGATTGGCTGCTCAAAACATAATCATCTGATCCCATCATGGGAATAACCACATCACAACAGCTTAAATCACACAGACTTGTGGTCCAGCCAAGTTGACACACAGCTCTAACTATCAAAGCCCCTCACTTATTCCTCATTAAAACTAAAACCAAACCAGTTGTTGTGGAGTCAATTCCAACTCATGGCAACCCGATGAGTATCACAGTAGAACTGTGCTCTGTAGGGTTTTCAGTGGCTGACTTTTCAGAAGTTGATCATCAGGTCTTCCTTCCAAGGGAATTCTGAGTGCATTCAAACCACCAACCTTTTGGTTAGTGTTCGAGCACTTCTCCATGTGCACCACTCAGAGACCCCTGCTCAGGGTTCGCTGAGCATTGACTCTACCCGAGGAGCTCTGGAGGTGCTGTGGTTAAAGCATTGGGCTGCTAACCAAAAGGATGCCAGTGTGAACCCAATAGCTACCCCATGGGAGAAAGGTGGGATAGCCTGCTTCCACAAAGATTTACCGCCTTGGAAACCCTGTGGGGAAGTTCTACTCTGTCCTATAAGGTTGCTATGATGAGAATGGACTCAACAGCAGTAGGTTTGGGTTTGGGTTTGGACTCTACTCTCAGGAGATGCCAGCCAGGCAGTTGGAGGCAGACTGCAAACAAGAACTAAAATGCTGGGTGACAGATGCTTTGCAGAAGTAGGTGCACAGAGGAGAGAGCAACTTTTCAGCCTTGGGAGCTCTGGCTGGGATGCAGAATAAGGGCTATCAAGTTCCAGTCCTGTGCCCACTCTGTTTGTGTGTCAAGCAAGTACTCCCCCACCATTCGGTGCCTTGCTTTCCCCGACAGTAAAATGAGGGCACTTCTATAGGAATCATGCATGATTCTACTCCCATTGAGCACCTGCAAGACTTAAGCTTCCCTCTGAACTCTCCTATCTGAATTGTTAGGATGTTTTCAGAAACTCAGGAAAGGGGCATAACCAGCTAGGGTACTTCTATCTCATTGACACCCAGAGGCAGGACACTGTCAAAGTTGACAAAGATGTTGTCAGGGGCCCCATTTCCATCTTCTTGTTTTGCTAACATGGAGGATTGGTTTGTTCTTTCATTGCCATCAGATAGCAACAGAAGCTCTAAGCATCACCTGCTCACATAGTTTCAGAGTCAGGAAAGAGGGGAGGTTCTCTCCATGCATATATATTTTTAAGCTTTTAATCAAGTATAACAAAGATTTAAAAAGTGCACAAGATTAAGTGTGCAGCTCATTAGTTTCATGTGACCAACACCAGATCAAAAACAAAATATTACCAGTGCCCAAGAAGCCCCTTGGGCTACCTTTCCATCACTACTCCCCAACTAAAAAGTTGGTTACCACCACGTTGATTCACACTGCCCCACAGGGTTTCCAAGGCTGAACTCTTTATAGAAGAAGACTGCTTCAACTTTCTGTCACAATGGCTGGTGGATTTGTACCACTCATCTTTGGTTAGCAGTTCAGTGTTTAACCACTATGCTACCAGGGCTCCTAAACACTGTTCAGGGGAATAGAATTACTGATTGACCAGAACCAACCAAGATTTGCCTTCTATGGTTGGGGCAGAACCCTGCCATCCCTGCACACATGGCTACCTGATACCTGAACAAAATCAGAGTTTGGTATTGAGGAAGAGGAGACTCTGGGTGGTGCAAGCAATTAACACAGTCAGCTACTAACTGAAAATTGGTGGTTCAAGTCCACCCTGAGGCACCTTGGAAGAAAGGTCTAGCCCTCTACCTCCAAAAAAATTAGCCATTGCAAACCCTATGGACACAATTCTACTCTGAAATACATGGGGTCACCATGAGTCGGGGTCACCATGAAACAGAGTTGACTCAACAGCAACTGGTATCAGTGATGTCACTAGGGTTGCTGTCACCCATTATGGTAACTCATGACACCAACACACACACACACACACCCCACCATGGACCTCCTTTCATACCAAACCATATACAGAATCCTTAGTAATATTTATCATCAATTTTAATCATACAATAATATGTGATAAATATAGTTGTAAATTGTTTAAATGTCATACTTCTTAGAAGATATGAATACTAATAGCAAAATTGTTTTGTAAAATCTTTCTATGTTGAATCACAAAATCATTAGTTACAGCATTATTAGTAACTGAGCAGAAGCCGTTTTGGATTTCCTTCTTCTTTTCCTTTAATTTACTTCATTCTCCAGTTACTGATATTTGTTGTTGTTGTTGTTGTTATGTGCCATCGAGTCTGCCCCAACTCATAGTGACCCCTCCTTGGGTTTCCAAGGCAGTATCACTACAGAAGTAGGATTGCCCAACCTTCCTTCCGAGTTACTGTAATAGGTTCACAAATACTAATTACCACATATTGTAGCTAACACACCAGAAAATTTGACCAAATCACTAACTATAAAAACACACAGCAACAAAAACAACAGTAGCGCATGCAGAAAAAAAAAACCTACGTAATTTGAAGCATCATTGTAATTGGGTAATAACGAAACTTATCAGAGCTTATTAGAAGGTTCAAAAAGTAAATTAACACAGAGTTTCAGCCTTGTAGGTATACTGGTACATGTAAGTTGGTCTTATGAAAATGTTTTTGTTTTCATAACTAACAGCAAGGATATTTTTATAAAAAATAAATTTCTCTTGAAACACTGTACAAAAATTTTATAGATAGTCATTTTGGTGTCACCTCCTCTAATAGTGTCACCTGGTACAGCGTGCACCCTTACCCCTCAGTGACACCACTAACTAGTGTTGAGTAAGGAGATAAATGGCTGTTGGTTTGGCAACCAACTGTGTCTTTCACACCAACTCTGGAGACCTTGGCAGACAGGAACATGGGCAGGTGGGACCCGAGGGTCCCCCAAAGAAGGGAGCATCTATATAGCTGCAGTGGGAGCCTCCCATTGGCTCCCTGCTTCATTTGCTCCTTCTTATGTTACATGTGGGTCTCAGCAGACTCTGGGATTTCAGGAAGCAGATCCTTAGATCTACTTCTTCCATCTGGTTTCAGAAGCAGGAAGGCTGGCCCAACACCTGCAGGTCAGGTGGGCTGGAATCAAGCGCTCTTCAGGGTCCTCCCATCCTGAGGGTTGCAACCTTGAGGTGCTGATGTCAAGTCAAAGGAGGGCAAGTCTGAACTTGCCTGCTTCCAAGAACAGTGCCTGGCACACAGCAAGTATGCAATAAATATTTTGTGAATTATATCTTTTGAAAAGATTTGAATCCTGGGCTTTGAGCAAATCTCAAGTCCTCTTCAGGGCACAGGCTCCTCATTAACAAAAATGAGAACATAAAGAAAAGGGATTAAAGTAGATGTAGATGGGAGTTTTGGCTTAGAGAGCATTGAATGCATGTTAGTGGTGGTAGAATGATTTGGAAAAAGATAAGGAGAATGGTTGTATCACTTGAAGAATGAAGTCAATGTCACTGAATTGTACATGTAGAAATGATTGAGATGGCATTTGTTTTAAGTATATTTTCACCACCACAACAACAAAAAATCGATACAGCATCTCTGTCCTGCCCTTACAGGCATTCCAGCCCCAAACCAGCGAGTGATGTCTACCACCTCCTCCCACCCCAGTTCTCTCCATCTCTCTCCATAAAGGTGTAGAGAAATAGTTGTAGAGAGTTATAGCTCTCAAAGGGCATCCTTGTACCAACTACAGCAGCAGCACCTGGGAACCTATTAGAAATACAAAATGTCAGGCCCCACCCAGACCTCCTGAATCAGGTGATTAGTAAAGTTTGAGCAACCCTGACTTTCTCCAGCTGGTGCTGCTTCTCTGGGGCCAACTTAACGAAAGCACTCAAGCCAAACTGCAGAGTAGAATCACCTGGAGCTCTATAGACTCTAAAGCCTCAGCCCCATCCTGGGGATTCTGATTGAATTGATTTGGGGTGGGGCTGGTATATGTGAAAACTCGCTGGGAGGTTCTTCCAAGTAGCCAGGGTTGAGGATCATTGCTTTAAAAGTTTTGGGGAATGTTCTCTCTCTTCCTTACCTGTTTATTCATGCATTCACTCATTCATTCATTGACATTTATATATTCCTTCACTTATATTTCTTTGTGTGTTAATACAACTTGGCTTGTTTGTTTTTGTGGCAAAAATATTTAATCTGCTATTAGGTATTCTCACATATTCATTCATTCATTTATTTTATTCGTGCCCCCCTTTTCTTGAAGATTAATTGGCCTTTTTTTTTTTTTTAATTGTGGTGAAAACATACACAAGACATTCGCCAATATAACAACTTCCACATTTATAGCTCAGGGACATTGATGACATTTTTCATGGCGTGCCACCATTATTGCTATCCTTTTCCAAAAATATTTAATCTGCTATTAGGTATTCTCACATATTCATTCATTCATTTATTTTATTCGTGCCCCCCTTTTCTTGAAGATTAATTGGCCTTTTTTTTTTTTTTAATTGTGGTGAAAACATACACAAGACATTCGCCAATATAACAACTTTCACATTTACAGCTCAGGGACATTGATGACATTTTTCATGGCGTGCCACCATTATTGCTATCCTTTTCCAAAATATTCCACCACCATTAGCATAAACTCAATGTCCTGTGAGCAAAATTTTCCCCTTTCCCCTTCTCTCCTACCCCTGATAACCACTAATATTTTTCCCCTTTTTAAAATTGTGGTAAATATGTATCTAATAATATTTTTGCTATTTTACTAATTTTACATGTACAATTTAATGATATCAGCTGCATTCATCACGTTGTTCAACCACCACCCTTATCCATTCCCAAAATTTCCCATTACCCTTAACAAAGTTTAGTGGTCCCTAAGCAGCAAGTGGGAGCTCTGGTAGCGTAGTGCCTAAGGCACTTGACTGCTAACCGGAAGGCTGGCAGTTCAAACTCACCAGCCACTCCTCGTAAGGAAGATGGGGCAATCTACTTCCATAATGATACCGCCTCGGAAACCCAAGGAGGGGTCGCTATGAGTCGGGTCCGACTCGATGGCACATAACAACAGCAAGCACCAAGTGCCCTGCTTCCACTCCTACTTGTCTGCCCTTCCACTCAATCCAATTAGGATATAGTTATGGGCCTTTACACTGACAGAGTGACAGGTATGAGCTTGGTGCTAGGGAAACAATGGTGAGCTTAACAGACACAGCCCTAGTTCCCTCCCCCTAGGTTGACCATTCCAGCTGGGGAAGGGTGGGGTAAGGTCATGCCAACATAGTGCTTCTGTGTAGCACTAGATGAGCCACCGAAAAAACCAAACTCACTGCCGTCTAGACAAACCCAACTCATGACGACCCCTCCTTGGGTTTCCAAGGTGGTATCACCATGGAAGTAGATTGCCCAACCTTCCTTCCGAGGAGTGGCTGGTGGGTTTGAACTGCCAGCCTCCTGGTTAGCAGTCAAGTGCCTTAGGCACTATGCTACCAGAGCTCCTAGAGAAGCCACAGGGCCACCTTAATATGGGTTGGGGGACTGGTCAGGAAAAGTTCTGGAAGGAGAGGATGCTCCAGCAGGCTCTTGAAGCTTGAGCAGGAGTTTATAAGGTAGAGGGCACAGGAGGAGCAGAGCCCAACATAAGAAGCAGCCAGGTAAGTGCAGCAAACAAGAGGCAGCTGATAGGGCCCAAGGTCAAATCCATGGCAGTGAGAGGTGTGAGTGAACTCAATGAGACAGAACCTCACAGGTCACTGAGAAGAAGAGTTTGAACTTCATTCCTTGCGTGGCACAAGACTGGTCAGTGGGGGATTTTCAGCAGGTGCAAATTTTGCCTTAGAAAGAGCTCTTTGTCCACTGTGTGGAGGATGAATTGAGGCAAGCCTGGGAGCCAGGAGACAAGTAAGAGGCCACTGCAGTCACCAGGTGAGACACTACCACCCAGACAGAGGCAGGTGGAGAAGAGAGCCCTGAACTGAGAAATATTTTAGGGGAGAACCTCCAGGATTTAGTATGGCATGGTGGGGGTCCCACGTCATAAACTGAGGTGGGAGAGCTGGGTTCTGGCTGAATCTGAGGCGATACGATTCTGAAAGACCCTGTTGGCTCTCAAACTCCAGATGGGGGTCAGCTGTAGTCCCATGTGACCACTATTACTCTGATTAGGGGGTCGGCTCCTGTACTTTAAATAAAGTCTAATGAGGCCACTGTTTTGTTGCAAAGCCTCAGTTTAAAAATATTCCAAGTGCAAGCACCAGTTTTTAAAATTAATATTTTAATGGGCCAGGACTTGGGAAGATGCCCTTGGGGAAATGTTACTCCCTGGGTAGAGGTGAGGGGAAGTGAGAAAGGAGAACAAATCTTCATTGTCACATAGTAGGTATCCCAAATCCCTCCTGCACTAGACCAACTCAGAAACCATCTACTGTCAGGACAATCATAGACTTGCCCCCCCCCCCAAGTGTGCAGCCATCTTTTCTCTCATCCCTGTCAAAGTGGGAGTCCTCTGCTTACACACTTCTGGGGATGGGAAGCTCACTTTCTACCAAGGCAGCTTGTCCTGGTGCTGGTCAGTCCTGACCTTGAGAAAGCACTGCCTTAGGCTAAAGATCTGCTTCCTGGGATCCCTATCATTCCCCTAATACACACACCTTTGGCCCCTCTGGGGTCACAGTACCGTCTGCATCTTCCATCTCTGCACATTCACTTATTTAATAAAGTTATGGTTTTTTTTAAAGCAAGCCATTTTATTTCTTCTAAGTCATGAAATGGGGATGATCAGACCTACTTATGGTGTTTATTTGTGTTTGATGCTGGGGAAATGAGATAGAGATAAGGCAGGGCTTTTAGTGTGGACTGCATGCTTACAAAATACCAAATCTCAGGAATAAGAAACCAAAAGCTGATCTCTTTTGAGTAGTAACATGTACCAAATGTTGTGCCAGGACTGAGGACACAAAGATAAATGAGATACACACACACACACACACCAGCCCCCTGGGAACTCCTAAAATAGTTTGGGAGACAAGTAAACAGTGAGGGCGTGACTGACAGGGGCTCTGGGAGCACAGAGAGGGACATAACACAACCTGGGAAGGGGTGATCCTGGAAGACTTCAGGAGGAGGTGATTTGTAAACTGAGACCTGAAGGAAAAGTTTGCCAGAAGATAGGAAGAGGTTTTAGTCAAACCACAGCCTATGTGTCCATCTCCCCACCTCCCTCATCACTGGCATGCAGTCTGGGAATCCCCAGCCACCCTGTAAAGCTTTCATCAAACAAAGGTGATACCAGGCTCATCCTAGATTGATTAAATAATTTCAGGCTTTGAAATTATAATACCCTTCAAGTACCTGAGTGGTATAAATGTTAACTTGCTTAGCTACTAACTGAAAAGTTGGAGGTTCAAGTCCACCCAGAGGTGTCTTAGAAGAAAGCCTTGGCAATCTACTACTTTTCAGCCAGAGAAAACCCTATGGAGCACAGTTCAATGCTGACACACATGGGGTTTTCACGAACTGGCTTCAACGCCATGGCAACTGGTTTATGTACCCTTCACCCAGATTCCCCAAATGTTTTTCCACATTTTCCTGACCACACACACTCTCTCTACAGACACACACACTATATAAGTATATACAATAATTATTTTCTGAAACATTCAAGAGTAAATTGCAGCTGTTACCCTTTTGCCCCTAAATTCAGCATGCATTTCCTAAGAACAAGGATATTCTCTTACATAACCACAGTACATTCATCAAAATCAGGAAATGAAAATGCTACAATATTATTATCTAATCTGCATATCTTATTCAAATTTCCCTAATGCCCTTTATAGTGAAAAGGAAAAACAAATTATTTTTCTGATCCAGGATTGCTCATGTAATTCAGTCCTCATGTCTCCTTCATCTAAACAAGTCTTCAATCTTTGTTTTTTATGACCTTTGTATTTTCCAAGAGTATAGGTCAGTCATTTCATAGAATGTCCAAATGTTTGTTTTAAGCAGTGGTTCTTGATATGGTCCACAGCAGATCTTCTATAACAGAAACTTTGTGTGCTTGTTAGAGTGCAATGCCTGGGCCCTAGACTACACTTCCTGTATCAGGATACCTGGAGTGGGACCAGTGATCTGGGTTTTTTGGGGTTTTATTTTCCTACTTTAAAGTTCTCTTCTTCTTTTTTTAATTTTTATTATGATTTGGGTGAAAGTTTACAGAGCAAATTCATTTTCCACACAGCAGTTCATGCACATTTTGTTTCATGACATTGACTGAAGTCCCCACAATGCAACAGCTCTCTTCCCACTTCCTCCCTTTAGTTACCTCATCCCTATGTCCTTCCTTCCTATGCATTCCTGCCCCCCGAGCTATCTTCCTGTGCAAATACTGCCCTTCTGCTCTCCCATGACTGATCTTCCTAAGGAGTCTATCTACTGGTTCACCCTACATGCCTGTCTATTGCTTGGCTGGAAGCCATGTGAGTGAGTTCAATTCCAGGCCTAAAGGCTAACTAGGGGCCATGGTCTCAAAGGTTTCACCAGGCACCATCAGACCAGTAAACTTTTTTTTTTTTTTTTTTTAATGATTTTGAGCTTTGTTCCACATTGTCTCCCACTCTATCCAGGATCTCCTGCACTGATCCCTTCCTGAGTGGTTAATAGTGGTAGCCAGGCACCATCTAATTCTTCTGGTCTCATGGTCATATAGGCTGAGTTCACATGGTCCACTAGTCCCTTGGACTATTTGTTTCCATGCGTATTTGGTTTTCTCATTCTTTGCTCTGAATGAGGAGAGACCCATTGTTGCATCTAGATGGCCACTTGCAAGCTTTTAAGACCTTAGTTGCTATTCACCAAAGTAGGATGTAGAACAATGTCTTTGTGTAGTATGTTATGCCAGTTGAGCTTGATGTCCTCCACGACCATGGCCCCAAGCCCACAGTCCAACGTCTTGCTCCATCAGGGTGGTTGACTGCCTAAGACATTATCATGACCTTGCTAATGTTAGTTGTATTTATATGGGCATTCTTATAGCACATACAAATACGTATGTAGAAATATTGTCTGTCAACATTATGTGTTCACTGGTATGTTCCCTTTTGCTTACACATAACTGATCATTCAGCCTGTCTATCCATTGATTTACCCATAGGTTAATGTTGGTTATCACTGATAACTCAGTATTGTATATGAAAGTGTTTTTTTTTTTTGTTGTTGTTGTTGTTGTCTATACCTCTTGTGCACCTTTCTGTGTCTTCTTTTCCTTAGTGTTGTTGTGTTGGTCACTCAGTTTTGCATATTGACTTTCCCTTCAACTAAATCAATACTTGTCTCTTACCTATCAAGCAATTTTCCCCTTCCTTCCCATCCCATCCCTGGTAACCAACAATGTTTCCTTCCATATATAAATTTTTCCTTGACTTTTTACAATAATGGACTAATACAATATTTGTCCTTCTGTGATTGATTTTATTTCACTCAGCATAATGTCCTCCAAGTTCAGCCACATTGTGCAGTGTTTCGTGGATTCTACATTATTCTTTAGTGTTGCACAGTATCCCACTGTGTAAATGTACCATAGTTTGGTTTTCCATTCCTCTGTTGATGGGCATTCAGGTTGTTTCCATCTCTTTGCTATTGTGAATAATGCTGTGATGAACACGGGTGTGCATATATCTGTTCGTGTCCTGTCTCTCACTTCTTTAGGAGATATACCTAGTAATGGAATTGTTGGATCAAATTGTATTTCTGTTTCCAACTTTTTAAGGAATCACCATAGTGATTTCCATAGTGGTTGTATCATTTTACAGTCCCACCAGCAGTGTATGAGATTCCCAATCTTTCTACATCCTTGCCAGCATTTGTTATTTTCTGTCTTATTGAACTTTGCTATTCGTGCTGGAGTAAGATGGCATCTCATTGTTGTTTTAAGATGCATCTCTCTAATGGCTAATGATCATGAGCATTTCTTCATGTGTTTGTTGGCCACCTGAATATCCTCTTTGGTGAAGTGTCTATTCATGTCTTCTGCCCATTTTTTAATTGGATTGTTTGTGTTTTTGATTTTGAGGTGTTGGAGTTTTCTATAAATTTTAAAGATAAGTGCCTTGTCAGGTATATCTTTCCCAAATATTTCTTCCTAATCTGTAGGTTCTCTTTTCACTCTTTTGGAGAAGTCTTTTGATGCACATAAGAATTTAATTTTTAGAAATTCCCAATCATCTAGTTTATCCTCTGTTGTTTGTGCATTTTGAGTTATGCTTGATAGTCTATTTATGCCAAAAATAACCACAACAATTTTGCTCCTATCTTTTCTTTGATGAACATCATAATTTTAATAAATGTGAAACTTCACATTTAAGTCTTTGATCCATCTGGAATTAGTTTTTGTGTATGGTGTGAGATAAGGATCCTGTTTCATTTTTCTGCAAATGGACATCCATTGCTAGCACCATTTGTTAAAGAGATTGTCTCTTCCCCAGTTAATGGATTTCTGCCCTCTCTCAAAGTTTAGCTGACATAGGACGATGGATCTATTTCTGGGTTCTCACTTCTGTTCCAATGGTCTGTGCATCTGTCATTGTACCAATAGCAGGCTGTTCTGACTTCTGCAGCTGTATAGTGGGTTTTGAGGTTTTGAAGTATGAGACCTCCTATTTTGTTCTTCTTCAGTAATGCATTGCTTATGTGAGGTATCTTTCTTTTCCATATAAAATAAAATAAAATTAGTGATTGTTTTTTCCATGCCCTTAAAGAATGTGGATGGAGTCTGCACTGGGATTGCATTGAATATATAGATTGCTTTGGGTACTCTTTTAGTTCCCTAGTACCACTCTGACAAGAATATACCACAAATGGGATGGCCTTAACAAACAGGAGTTTATTCTTACAA
>NW_006922019.1:2653765-2654525 GCF_000298275.1 Orycteropus afer afer
CAAATTCCCTTAATTTCTGCTTATCTGGAAATGTCCTAATTTCACCATCATATTTGAGGGACAATTTTGCTGAGTACATAATTCTTGGTTGGAAAGTTTTCTCTTCCAGTGTTTTATATATACCATCGCACTGTCTTCTCACCTGCATGGTTTCTGTTGAGAAATCCAAGCTAAGTTTTATTGGTTGCCCCTTGTAGGTAACTTTTTGTTTTTCCCATGCTGCTCTCATGATTCTTTCTCTGTCTTTGATTTTGGTGAGTTTGATGATGATATGTCTTGGTGTTTTTCTTTTGGGGTCTATCCTGTTTGGGGTTCGTTGGACTTCCTGAATGAATATATTCTCAATTCAGCACCTTAGACTGCTCGGCCACGCTACCACCTCTGAATGAATATATTCTCATCTTTCATCATATCAGGGAAGTTCTCCTCCAACAAATCTTGGGCAATTTTCTCAGTGGTTTAATTTTTCTCTTCCTGTTCTGGAATTCCAGTGACACGTAGGTTACTCCTTTTGATGGTATCCCATATGAACTTTAGGCTTTCTTCATTTTGTTTTGATCTTTTTTCTGACTGATCCTTTTTCAAAGAGGTATTCAGGTATTTGTCTTCAATCTCATTAATTCTGTCTTCCATTGCATCAATTCTATGCCTTTGCCCTTTCAATATGTTATCTATTTCTGTCAATTTAGTATTAATCTTCTGGATTTCTATCTGTAGATTTAGAATCATTTCTAATTTTTCATTTATTTTGTCATTTTGT
>NW_006922019.1:2654625-2656381 GCF_000298275.1 Orycteropus afer afer
CCAAGTTCAAAGTGCCAGGCTCTAGGGGCTGGGTGAAAGCCCCTCAACCTTGGGGTCCAGCTCTGCCCCCTGCTCCCGGGCCATTGGAGCTAGAGGCATTCCTTCACTCAGACAGCTGCCAGCTGCTGAGACTGAGAAGCTCCAAGGTTGACAAATAATAAGGTACAGTCCCAATGTTACCAAACCACATGGCAGGCCATTAACTTAAGTCCATTTTAAGTCCCAAGGTCGGCAGAGCATAGCAGCCTGCTGAGCAACAACACAGCTACCTGCAGGGTCCAAGCATGCCAGAGGCTCAAGACCATTCCCAAGGCTTCTCCTTAAACACAGGAAGCAGACCACATCACAAAGGCAGCTACACAGCTGCTTGTGGTAGATCCCACCATAGAGTTGATTGCCAGTCTCAACATGGGGAATAACTACCACCAGCTGCCCAGCCACTCAACCAAGCCCAGCCAAGTTGGCACACAAACTGAACTACCACAGGTAGTATTGACATTTTCATAATGTTCAGTCTTCCTATCCATAAGCATGGTATGTTCTTCCATTTATGTGGATCTATTATAGTTTCTTGAAGTTGTGTTTTATAGTTTTCTTTGTATGTGTCTTTTGTGTCTCTAGTAAGCTATATGCCCAAGCATTTTATCTTTTTGGTAGCTACTGTAAATTGTATTGATTTCCTTTTCAGTGATCTCTTTGCTGGTATAGAGGATCCAACTGATTTTTGGATGTTGATCTTGTATCCTGGCACTATGCTAAATCTCTCAATAAGTTTCAGTAATTTTCTTGCTGAGTCTCTTGGGTGTTCTATGTATAGGATCATTTCATCTGCAAATAGGGATAGTTTGACTTCTTCCTTACCAATTTGGATGCCTTTGATTTCCCTTTCTTGCCTTATGGCCCTGGCTAGGACTTCCAGTACAATGTTGAATAGAAGAGGGGATAGAGGGCATTTTTGTCTGGTTCCTGTTCACAGGGGGAATGGTTTCAGTCTCTCTCCATTGAGAATAATATTGGCTGTTGGTTTTGCATATATCCTCTTTATTTTAGTGACGAATTTCCCTTCTATTCCTATTTTACTCAGTTTTTTTTTTTTTTTTTTTTTAAATCAGGAATGGATGTTGGATATTATCAAATGCCCTTCTGGCATTGATTGACATGATCCCGTAGCTCTTTTCCTTTATTTTACTTATATGATGGCTTGCGTTCGTTGTTTTTCTAATGTTGCATCCTTGCACACCTGGTATAAATCCCACTTAGTCATGATGTATTACTTTTTTGACATGTTGTTGGAGTCAAGGATTTTGTTGAAGATTTTTGCATCTATATTTATGAGGGATATTGGTCTGTAGTTTTCTTTTTTAATGATGTCTTTGCTTGGTTTTGGTATCAAGACTATGCTTGCTTCATAAATTTAGGAGGACTCCATCTTTTTCTATATCCTAGAATAGTTTGAGTAAGATTGCTGTCAGTTCTTCTCTGAATGTTTGGTAGATGTCTCCAGTGAAACCATCTGGGCCAGGACTTTTATTTGTTGGTAACTTTTTTTTATGACCTGTTTGATTTCTTCTCTTGTTATGGGTCTGTTGAAATTTTCTACCTCAGTCTGTGTTAGTTTAGGTAAGTAATGTGTTTCTAGAAATCTGTCCATTTCTTCTAAGTTTTCAAATTTGTAAGAGTACAGTTCTTCATAGTATCCTGATACTATCCTTTTTATTTCAGTTGGTTCTGTTGTGATGTCACCCATTTCATTTCT
>NW_006922019.1:2659286-2660066 GCF_000298275.1 Orycteropus afer afer
TCTTCTGTATCTCTGTCAATTGGTTTTTCTTTTCTTTGTTGAAGAGGGTCTGTGTCACTTGTCTGCCTATTCCTCCATCTTACCAGAAGTCTCCTTTTATAGCGATTCAGATGCAATTTTACAAAGCAGATTCGGTTGACATTCCTTAACATTTTAACATTCCTTAAAACTTAACTCTTAACACTTTAAAGAGGTCTTTTGGAGTACATTTGCCCAATGCAATATGATATCTGATTTCTTTTTTTTATTTTTATTTTTGCTTTATTCTTTTTTGATGTTCTATCAATTTGTTTGTTTGTTTGTTTTTAGTGTGATTTGGGTGAAAATTTACAGAACAAATTCACTTTCCATACAGCACTTCACACACACATTGTCTCATGACATTGATAATAATTTACACCAATGTAACACTTCCTCCCCATAGTTACCACTTCCCTGTGTCCCTCCCTCTATGCACTCCTGCCCCCTGAGCTGTCTCCCTGTGCATAAACAGCCCTTCTTTCTACCATGATTGTTCTGTCCAAGGAATGTATCTACCTCAGGTACATGTTCAACTCATATGCCTGTCTTTTGTTTGTCTGGAAGCCACAGGTGTGGGTTCAGTTCCAGACCTGAAAGGCAGCTAGGGACCATAGTCACAGTGATTCTACTAAGCTCCAACAGACCAGCAAACCTGGTCCCCCCCTTTTTTTCCCCAAATGATTTTGAGTTTTGTTCCACATTGTTCTCCCTCCCTATCTAGGATTTCCTACATAGATCCCCTTCCAAGTGGTTGACAGT